>NC_086365.1:0-300000 GCF_036324505.1 Eleginops maclovinus
CCACTGAATGACGCCGTTTTTGTGATTTTCAGCTTCTCTCAGTGAGATAAGACACTTTTGTCATTTTTAGCTTCTTTCAGTGAACTAAACTCCGTTTTTGAGATTTTCAGCTTCTTTCAGTGAACTGACGCCGTTTTTGAGATTTTCAGCTTCTCTCAGTGAGATAAGACACTTTTGTCATATTAAGCTTCTTTCAGTGAACTGACGCCGTTTTTGAGATTTTCAGCTTCTCTCGGTGAGATAAGACACTTTTGTCATTTTTAGCTTCTTTCAGTGAACTGGCTCCGTTTTTTAGATTTTCAGCTTCTTTCATTGAACTGACGCCGTTTTTGTGATTTTCAGCTTCTCTCAGTGAGATAAGACACTTTTTCATTTTAAGCTTCTTTCAGTGAACTGAGGCCGTTTTTGAGATTTGCAGCTCCTCTGTGAGAAAACAGTTTTGGTGCATGACACACCAAAATGTTTCTAACTTTTGTTTTTGGTGCTTAATTCTCCCAACACAGCACGTACATACAAGAATATCCAAGAGTACACATGAAAACGTGCAAAAGAAGTGGGTTGCATTTACATTATTTGAGATTTGGACATTTTCACTGAACTGACGCCGTTTTTGTGATTTTCAGCTTCTCTCAGTGAGATAAGACACTTTTGTCATTTTTAGTTTCTTTCAGTGAACTGACTCCATTTGTGAGAATTTCAGCTTCTTTCAGTGAACTGACGGCGTTTTTGTGATTCTCAGCTTCTCTCACTGAACTGACTCCGTTTTTGTGATTTTCAGCTTCTCTCAGTGAGATAAGACACTTTCTTCATTTTAAGCTTCTTTCAGTGAACTGACGCCGTTTTTGTGATTTTCAGCATCTCTCAGTGAGATAAGACACTTTTGGTGCGAGACACACCAAAACGTTTTTAACTCTTCTTGTTTGTGCTTAATTCTCCCCATAAAGCACGTACAATCATCAATGTCCAGGAGTACACATGAAAACAAATAAAATAAGGGTGTTGCTCTCCTACAAATGTCTTTTTGTCATTTATTCACTGAACTCATGCATTTTGGTGTTTTTCAGCTTCTCTAAGTGAGATAAGTCACTTTTGTGATTTTTAGCTTCTTTCAGTGAACTAAGGCCTTTCGTGTGATTTTCAGCTTCTCTCAGTGAGAAAAGAAGTTTTGGTGTGTGACACACCAAAATGTTTCAAACTCTTCTGGTTTGTGCTTAATCCTCCCCAAAAAGCGGTTGCATACATCAAGACACAAGAGGACACCTGAGAACAAACGAAAGAAGTGGCTTGCTCTGATTGAATTTGTTATTTGGACCTTTTCACTGAACTGAGGTCTTTTTTTAGATTTTCAGCTTCTCTCAGTGAGACAAGGCACTTTTATCATTTTCAGCTTCTTTCAGTGAACTGAGGCCTTTTGTTGTGATTTTCAGCTTCCCTCAGTGAGAAAATCAGTTTTGGTGCATGACATACCAAAATATTTTTAACTATTCTGGTTTTTGCTTAATTTCCCCTGTGGCGTCATTTCTTCAATGTGGTTAGTCAAAATTCAAAAGGTGTTTTTTTTTTTACTATTGTGAGTAGTTGCATGTAATCTGTCATTTCTGCCTGTGAATAGGATAATTATCGATTTGATACATTTGTTTCAGAAAGCTTTTTTGGACTTCTAATGGCGAAACTCAGTAGGTTATTTGCAAGAATATTATTTGAATGTTTTGGAAACTTTATGAATATAATGAGGGAATGTTAATACAATATAAAGATGCAATGTATTGAATTATATAAGCAACCAAGTGTAATTCGAAAGTTTCAAAGAAGAGGCCCCAAATTTATACAACCACACGTGTGGAATCTCTCACTACATGAAATTGTTATTCTGTACTCTGTGAAAGTAAGATTGGCACCTTAAAAGGTCAAGAGACAGTAACCTACACATCTGTAACATGTTCATTTAGCAGGCTAACGTGTAAAGTCTGGAATGTGTGTCTTTGCGTTCTAAGGCGCTATATATGTGTACGATTCTTGCCATCATTGGGAGACTCTGTATGTTTGACTGCTTGTGTGCAACGCAGTGTTTTATATTCCCTGCAAATCAATAATCAGAGATCAGAAACAGCTGATATTTTTTCCAAATTTCAACTTTTTGGAATTTCTGACTATTTGTTGAAAATTATCACGTTTTTCCTAAAATCTCTGACTTTTTTCATATTTCTGGATTTTTTTCTAAATTTCTACTTTAAAAATGTCCCACTATGTTGTCATTATTCTACCTCATTCATGTGGCCCTAAACCCAAAAATGTCTGCTCCTTTCTATTCCTTTTGAAACTTCTGGTTTCTTTTCTTCAAATTTCTGGATTTTTTTCCAAATGTCAACTTAAAAAAATGCCTGATTATTTTTTTCAAAATGTTAACTTTTTTCCTAAAATGTTTTTCGAATTTCAGACCATTCCTTCAAAATTATCACTTTTCTGCTAAAAGATCTGACTTTTTTTCAAATTTCTGACTTTTTTCATAATTTGGACTTTTCAAAATTCTCTTCAATTTTTCATTGAAGAGAAATCATACTTTTTGTCTCCCAAATGTTTTTCCTTTCTATTTTCTATTCAAACTTACACATTTTTTCCCAAAATTTGAATCTTTTCTAAATGTCAACATTTGAAAATGTCCGATACTTTTTTCAAAATGATCTCTTTTTTCCTTAAAGATCAGATTGTTTAGCAAATCTGTGACTGTTTTTCTAAATTTTGAATTAAAAAAATCTCACACTATTTTCTCATTATTCCAACTCCTTCATGTCGACCTAATCTTTTGTTTTTAATTCATACTTTTTGTCCCCCAATTTTCTTTCCTCTTGATTTTCCTTTGAAATTTTGACTGTTTTTCAAATGTTAATGTTTTCAAATGTTATTTTTAATTATTCTAAATCGTTCTTCATGTGATCATCCTCCACTTTTTGTTACAATTCTTTTTCCTTTCTATTTCTTTTTCAAACTTATGATTTCTTCAAAATTGTCGTTTTTTCCTAAAAGATCAGATTTTTTTTTCAAATTTCTGGATTTATTTCTAAATGACAGCTTTTAAAAATGATCCCTTTTTCTAAAAATTATGAACTGACTAACCAGAGATCAGAAACAGCTGTGCAGAGACTCTCATTTGTACAGTAACCGCAGCAGTCTGATAAATGCAGTAAAAAGTATAACATGTACCTCTGAAATGAGTACAAGTATCACGTAGCACAACATCAGAGTTGAGTAAATGTATGAAGTGTTGGACACATTCGAGACAGAGATGGTGATGCTGTCAGTGATGAGGAGTTTCATCTCTTCTGGGTCAGAGTGCAGCAGGGAGCGGCTGTGGGTTAATCTTTAACATTTACAATATAAAGTCATATACAGTTTTAAGTGAGTGCTGCAGCTTCACACTGCTTCCTCACACTGTCTGACACAGAGGACTGATGAAGAAGCAGAGGATTTACTCCTGATGGAGCACAGATCAACAGGCAAATCTTCTTTAACACAGACCTGGTCCTCACAGCTGATGGATTTCATGAGAAGAAACTGAGTAAGTGGGACTTTGATTCATTCCAGTCTCTAATGTTTGAAACAGCTGCTCTTTGTTGCTTAATGTGTTCACCTCCTTTCTTTATAATGGCAGCATAAAGGTTATCTGACAACTCATATCTGAAACTACAGCCCACTGTCTTTAAAGTATACATGTAGAAACAGATTTGATTTCCTGATCACTAACAAATATAAAGGACATTCAAGTAATAACGTAATGTGTGTCTCCATCAGATGGCTGAAGGTTATCAGAAACATGAAAAGGTATCACACTCAACACTTCACATTATGTTTGAAACTGTTTCACCCTTCAATATGTTCACTCTTACGTTATGTTTACTGTCTCTGCTCTTTCACCTGAACATTGATTTCATATTAAACCTATAAATCTATAAAACACATTCAGATTGAATCCTGATTCTGGACTGCAGTTTGGACTTTGATACTTCTCTTATCCTATGAAGGCTCATATCCCATATTTATTGAGGCCTCAGTTGGTGAAAGTGTTCTCATAGAAAGAAGGATAATTTCTAAACTGTTAATTAATAACTCAGAAACATTGTATTATTATTATTATGTTGGAATAACCAGTCTCTGAAGAAAGAACCAATGTATGCAGAGAGATCAGAGACTAGTTAAAAGGTCTAAGCAATAGTTGCATTGGTATAGGGACCAGTTTGCAGAGGTATAGGTAATTGTTCCAGAACAGATTTGTTGATGTAGTTTCAGTAGTTTAGAAAACTCAGATAGATTTTACATAGACATATTCTGGCTATAATGACTCTCAGTTTCTCCACATGTGTTGTGGTCTAAACCTTGGTCTGCATTATTAACTAATAGCACATCCGACTGACAACCAAATGCAAAAAAAGAAAATACTAGTTATTTGCACAGTAATAGATATGCAGACCTACCACATGTTTGTTGTATATTGCATGGAGTATTTATTTGAATGAACAAAACAAAGTACATTCCTGTTTCCATCAGTTCCAAGCAGCAGAGAGAAGAGTCTCCTGAACCCATCATCTGATTCACTTCAAAGATGAACGCCATTCTTATGACCAAGTTTAAGTACTTCAAAATGTTGAATTAACAGGTGGGCTTGCTGTTCTTGGTCGGATGCTGAATCGGTCGTCCATCAGTGTTATTTGCATCTGGTTTTTATGAATCATGGAATCACACCTTTAACTAACTGTTCATGAGTCTTTGGGACAAGTTGCATTGATTAGGGACTAGTTGCACAGGTCAAGAGACTAGTTGGAGACATGTTTACTAATTGAAGAGTGTTTGGGACTACATGCAGATAACTAGAGATAAGTTGCAGAAATCAACAGTCTAGTTGCAGAGATTTGTTTCCCTGCTTTTTCACTTGAACATTGACTCATAATAAACCTGTAAATCAATAAAACATGGCACTAACAATGTTGAGGATGTGGGTTTGTTCCCATGGACATATACTGAAAATGTATTCACTGCACTTCACTTTACTTATTAGTGTATGCTGAGAAGCATATATATACAGCTCTGCTCTCACGGTCAAATCGGTCACTAAATCTGCTTTCTAGCATCTTAAAAACATCTCCCGACTCCGACCTTCAGTCTCCGACGCTGTCGCAGAAACACTCATACACTCCTTCATCACATCGCGATTGGACTACTGCAATGGTCTTCTCCGGGGTTCCCAGCAAAACCCTGGAGAGACTCCAACATATCCAGAATCAGAGTTCTCACCTGCACCAAGCCATGGCAGCACATCACCCCCACCCTCATCCACCTTCACTGGCTCACGATCAAGTCCCGGATCACTTTCAAAACCCTCCTCCTCACCTACAAGTCTCTCCATGGTCTCGCTCCACAGTACTTACCTCCTCCATCCCTACACCCCTTCACGGAGTCTGCGGTCCTCGGACACGGGCCTTCTCTCTATTCCCTGCACTCGCCTCCGCACCGTTGATGACAGGGCGTTCAGTGTTGCGGCCCCCGCCCTCTGGAACGCTCTTCCTGCAGAGATCGGCAATGCTGCCTCCCTGGGCATCTTCAGCCACAGCCTTGGATACCTAGAAAGGCTCTATATAAATTCAAATTATTATTATTATTATTATTATTATTATTATTATTATTATTATTATTATTATTATTATTATTATTATTATTATTATTATTATTATTATTACTGGAAATAATCAAATGTAATACATGTTAGTGAGTATAACTGTATTAAAACGTTATTATATGTTATTTACTGAATAACATTTATTCAGAGATACTGCTGGCCTAAACTCTGATAGCCAGTAAAAAACAGGCCGTGAAGGCCTTGTTGGCCCTGACGGTTTGCCACTGCAAACAGGGTACGGTTGAGACAGCAGCCCTGTCTGGTTGCTCTTTCCAATGTGAATCTCTCTGATAGCGAGCCATTAATTTTAACTTGGGCTATTGGTTTGTTATAGATATATTTGATGCATTGAATTGTTTTGTTACTGAATCCAAAAGTGTCTAATGTTAGATAAAAATTCTCATTTGACCCTATCAAATGCCTTCGAGGCTAATCAGTGCTGCTGGTATTTTATTTTTAGGTATTCTATGTATGATGTGTAACGTTCTGATATTATCATGCGTCTGTCTACCTGAAACAAAGTCTGTTTGGTCCTCATCTATGAGGTCTGGTATTATTGTTTGTAGCCTGTTTGAAAGTATTGTAGTGTAGAGCTTGTAATCAATATTAAGAATTTAGATTGGTCTTTCATTTTGACAACATGCTTTATTCTTTATTAGTGGTTTGGGGATAACTGTAATAATTCCATGAGGGGGGAGTATCCTCTTTAGAAATGATCCAATAAAAGGCACGTAGTAGCAGTGGTGACACTTCTTTTTTTTGTTTTTTTAACTGCTCAGATGGGAATCCCTCACTACCTGGAGCCTTGTTTTCAGTTTTCCAATTGCCTTATGGATTTCACCTATAGTTATCTTTGCTGTTATACATTCATTTTGAACTTTATCCAGATCCAGAGAGTCTAGGAATGATTTTGTATGCATCTGATTTGTTGCTGAAGTTTGCATGTAAAGCTCTTTGTAATAATCTCAAAAAATATTTTCAATTTCTTTGGGTTCATATTTAGGTTGAATTGTTTTAGGGTCATGTAGTTTGTTGACTGTGATTGCTGCCTGTTGCTTTCGTTATCGTCTTGCTAACAACTTTGCAATTTTGGGGCCTAATTCATAATAATATTGTTTGAGATATCTTGCTTTTATCTCCATCTCATCTAGTAAGCTGTTGGTTTCTCACTGATTTCATTTGTTTTTTTGTTGATCTATCACTTTTTTCTTTATGTTTTAGTTCTAATTGTTTCGGGTTGGCTGAGAGATTATTATATTGCGTTTCTTTGCAGCTCTGCATCCTCTGGTATGCCGTATATTCTCAAGTTGTTCAGTCTGGATTTTGATTCTAAATCATCCAGGTTTCCCTTCAAAATCTTCTGTTGTTTTATTATTTCCTTCATATCGCTTTTTACCTCGTTACTCCAAAGCTCACTACATGCAATTCATAACGCCGTCTTTTTTTATCAATTTGCTGTCCAACTTCTGTGTGTATTTTTGCCAGTTTCTGGTTAATGTCTTCTTTGAATTCTGTCAGCTCGTTTTTTATGTGGGTGGCGATGTCCTCCTTAAAGATGGTCAAGTCTGTTTTCAGCCTTCTTTGCATGGCTGATTTACTTCCTAATGCTGTGCAGATTAGTTTGTGGTTTAGCCATTGCTGTGTTAGCTTCTGCCATTACTGTCCTTTTCTTTGTTATTATTGCTTTTTTCTTTACATTGACAGTCCACGCTTTTCTTAATCCTTGTTTTTGTTTACTGTTCAAGTGGCCATGCTGTTCAGAACATCCGGTGGAAGTCCAAAACTGTAAATATTTTTATTGCACTTTTGGAAATAAATCATTTGAGCACAACTTTTCTGAATGTCCCCATGCTTGATGGAGATTAAAATAGTTTACTCTGTTTACTCAAGCGGGGATGCGAGGAGGTTGCAAATAAACTCGGCAAAGTAGTTCCAAATACTCCAGGTACAACAGAACCATCACATACATATTGACCAGATTCCAACAAACCAACTGCGGGACAGGGTATGCTTGTGTGAGACGATGTGGGACATGTTACCAATGCTGAGTCTAAAACGTATGCCTTTACCTAACTTAGAAAATAATAACTTCTATTCTGCCCCCACATTCAATACAGTTCGGCCTCTGGTTGATCCATTAGCATGGATAGAAAAAAGCTTAAATGATCGAGAGACTCTGTGTGTGGCAGTGAGACAACACACACATGATGACAGTCTGCCTTGCTTTATTTACAGCTAGTAGAAAAAAGACAGAATTTAGAAAAGTGTTTTTCCTGTTGTGGTTTGACGTTCCAATGACAGAGGAATTGAATTTTGTTCCATTAAGCCCTTTTCACATATAATTCAAGTTTAATCAGTGTTGCGACAGTTACCTTGAAAAAGTAATCTGATTACTCATTTAAAAAGTAACTTAGTTACTTTACTGATTACTTGATTTTAAAAGTAACTAAGTTAGATTACGAGTTACTTTATTAGTTACTTTCAGCAGCTGCCGACAACAACCTCATGCTGAAAACGTGACTTAATTGTTGCATAGACGTCACTCCCCGAGACGCAAGAAGAAAGCAAAAATGTATCTTTTTACTAAGGAAAATGACAAAAATAGTAACACACAGTGACTTTGATAAGTAACTTTAATCTTACTGGTACTGATTACTGGTTTCAAACTAGTAACGCGTTAGATTACCTGTTACAGAAAAAATGATCAGATTAGAGTAACGCGTCATTGCATTTAATCAAGATTTCCATTTGGAAACGTTTTGAGTTTAACAATTTAGGTGATGAGTGAGGGGTTGATTGGAGGGCTGAATAGTAAACAGAGTCCATTAAACTTCAGTATGTGTCCCTGCTTTATGTCTTTATGTGAATCTTTATGCGAATTGAAACATTTGAGACTGAAGAGGAATTTACAAAAGCAGCACACAGACGGAATCATTATTATTGTCCATAGCAGCGTAGAAAGTGACTGGTGCTGGATTTTTGTGTCTGTGTGGGTATGTTAAAGTCCAGGTCCTGTGTGGGCAGGGTGGAGAGGTGAGATAGAGGGGAAAGAGTTCAGCCTCCTGACAGCCTGGTGGAAAAAGACATTTTTTCAGTCGGGTGGAGCTGGACCTCAGGCTGCGGAACCTTCTCCCTGAAGGCAAGAGGGTGAAGAGGCCGTTGGAGGGATTGGAGTGTTCACGGTGCGCTGCAGGGTCTTGCGGTTGGAGACTCTGCAGCTTCCGAACCACAAAGTGATGCAGTAGAAGGTGTGCATGATGGGTGTCAGTGCTCCTGCTTTCTTCGGTTTGCAGACAAAGTATGGCGCTGCTGGGCTTTTTCCTTGGCGAGTAAGGTGGTGTTGTTGCTCCAGGAGAGGTCCTCTGTGATGGTCACCCTGAGGAATTTGGTGCTGCTCACCTGCTCCACAGCAGCACCATTATGAAGACGATGAAGTCCAGGCTGCTGGTTGTTTTAGATTTTTTCAACTACAGGAGATCTAGACACAGCAGGTTTTGGGGTGTCCAGGAAGTGCTTTGCTCTGTAACAGAGGAAAAATGCTTGGAGATGTTCTTATTTAATAAATAAATTATTTTATCAACTTATTCATGAAAAGTGTTGACTTCGAGACTTCGAATTGTATCTAGTTTTTTTTTTTTATGGCTTTGAGTGGGAAGTACAATTGCTTTAAATATTCGAAATATGAGTCTCTTTTTCTGCTTTTCATCTTCTCATCCTGTAAAATAATTCCTCAAGTGAACATGTTAACGTCTGTGATTTTAAACAGGTTGAAAGAGTTACTCTCTGCTTTCAAGGTTTGATTTAACCTCCTTTGGGGGGAAGGGTGGGGATTCTGGGAAAACTAGGAAAACCTGCTACACAAAGAACTCAGTCTCTACTGTCTAGTGGAGTGTTATTAGCCAAATACAATTCAGTCATTGGTATAAAAAAATATAGGTAATAACACAAAACACCATTTAATAAAAACATATACTTTATTTTCCTGGTGCATTTCAGTCATTGCACTCGTCACTTCATTTCATTCCATTTCAACAACAAAATCCATTTACAATCAAAACAACTGTCAAGAGTCACAACACGCAACCAAACATCAGGTCCGACCTGCAGCTTGTTATGGAAATAGAAGTCATTTGAACCTAGTTCAGTTCATGTCTAAATAGAAAGCAGCTGGTATGAATCCTAATCCATTTCTCATACATTCTGAGATCTTTACATCTTTTGTACTCATTGATATACTCCAGAGAGTATAGTGGATACAGTGGGCTTACAGTTTATCTTGTCAACCCATTTTCTTCATGTGCAGCACAATGAACTAAGCTCAAAAGTGCACTTATTAGATTTCCTGTGCCTTCAGTTGTATATCTTTGGTGAACTACTTATAAAGAAGAGTATACAGCAAGCTTTCCCAACCTTGCTTGTAACTTGTCCTTCTTATGGTTGATGAGCGATAATGTGAATATCCCAGTGGACATTCACATCCAACATCAAACATAACACATAGACTTAAAGAAAGTTCTTAAAGCTACAAAGTGGACCTTTGAGAGAGATTTTGTTCCCAAGCTCATAACTTTCATAATAAAAACATTTCCCCTCACACTTTCACTGCACTTCTTGTAAAACATTCTAACAGACTGAGTTTCCCTCTGTGATTAAGTACATAAAGGAGATGACTTTACATAATGCTAAACAATAAATCAATCAAACACAAATGTTTAAAGCAGATGTGGCTATTGAAGTAATGCTGATGCAGATCACATGGAGCTCCAATCGTCTTGGCCAGTGGTCCCCCCTGCCCCCACGAGGGAAGCTTCCTGACTGTGGCTCCCCCGTCTCTCACTGCACAAGACCGGACCTGAAGAGTGTTCTCTCCTCCTCTGCTCTCAGGCCTGTCGTCTTAGTAACCAGCCTGTGGCTGGTGTCTGGGTTCCAGACAAGTTGTCATGTGGGGGCATGTGGTGCTCTACGATCCCCCTGTCACTTTCCTCTCCAATCGGTCCAGCTTGGCCAGGTTTTCCTTCAGGAGTTTGGAGCCGGGGCTCAGGAGCAGGGCCCGCTGGTAATACATCCTGGCAGCTGCATAGTCTCCCTGCAAACACACAACAATAAACAAATTACAAACAGGAACTGTGTGTTCAATAATATGTTTTGAGTCAGGAACCAAGTCTCTCATACATCAACAGTCAGTCGGAGTGCTTTAAAAGTTTTGAAAGACAGAACTTAGTACTTAAGCACATATTTTTTACACTGTTTGAAACTGTTACTGTTGTTAGGGAATTTTTGACTTTGGTAGTTGACCTTTGACTTTGCTCATCATTTTCTCCTTCCTCTGTCTGCATTCCCATGGCATAGTTATTTGGCCTTGGGATGCTGTAATCTCCCTTAAGGAGGGGCAGCTTGGGCGCATTGTTGATGTCACTATGACCGAGCACAAGCTACCATGAGTAGTTTATTGTACAGGGACGGTTCCCTGGCGCCAGTGTTAATTTCGTCAACGAAAACTATGACGAAAAATGTTCGTCAACAACCTTTTTTACATGACTAAGACGAGACGATGACGAGCTAAAAATAGATTTTTGATAATAAAAACTATATGACGAAATCTATATTAGTTTTCGTTGATGAGACGAGACGGGACTAAAGTGTTAATGACGGACTGTCGGACATTCAAAATGCAGGATATTTTATTTTCCTCTTCCGGCTTCGGGTTCAATAACCCACTTTGTCCAAATAAGGTAGACAGGCAAGCTCTTCTTCTGGAGGCCGTTGTCTTTATTAAAACCTGTTACACATATGCTTTTGTTGTTGCTGTTCCGCTCACTTCTCCAGACACATACACGCTGGCTCACTCTCGCTCGCTCTACCATGCACACACACACCTCTCTCTCTCTTAAAGGGATAGGCGATCTGCCTCTGTATGACCCTTATAGCGGAACACCAGATATTACACAAAGTGTTAAGAGAGTGAAATGTTGCTTTACGCATTTCAACACTTGATACTGTCACCTTGATTCCAATTTCAGATACCTGTGTTTGCCTAACTGAATTAGTTTATAGAGAGAAAAACATTTTGACTAAAAGTTGACTAAAATGTAATGATTTTTAAACGACTAAAACTGGACTAAAACGTTTTGAGTTGTCGTCGACTAAAACTATGAAGGATAAAAAGGACTAAAATGTGACTAAAACTAATAACCATTTTTGTTCAAAAGACTAAATCTAAAAAAGCTGCCAAAATTAACACTGCCTGGCGAACATTCTTTTCTATGGACGACACCTTTAGCTAGATTCAGGGTCCATATTTGTCTAATCTCGCTGATGAGGAATGCTGATTATACATTCTGAACTGGTTAAAATCTCGTATTGTAGTACAGTTCTTCAGAATTGGTTTGGCAACCACTTTGTCAACTCGTGGCTGCAGCAAATGTCTTGTCAATTCTCCGACCGTAACTTCAAATAAATCATCAGTGTTTGCCATCAAAGTTCCAGCTTTCCCTGTGTCTCTCTGAGTTTCGTATCCATTGCTCCAGAATTTTCCATCACAACTGTTATTATGGCAGGTTAGCCCTTGATCGAACCAATTCACAAAAATACTAGGAGTGTTTATAAATAATATTTAGATAAAACAATATGTAATTAGATACACATCTGATGCCATGTTTTCCCTCCTACACAAACAGTTTACCTTGATTATGAGAAAAAAAGCATCCAAAAAGTTTTGAAGTGGCAGCCATGATTCAAATTTCAGCTGATGGTCAGCTGTTCAAATTTTCCAGATGAAAGGAAAGAAGCTTCAATGTTTCTTTTATATTCTCCTTTATCTTAAGGTACACTGGATGATGAACGGAAAGATTAAAAATACTGTCCCATAGTTCCTTGCGGCCTGTGCTGTGTTACTGACAGAAATGACCAATAACCTTGATCTTGTCAGCTTAGACATTTTTAGAGATTGTCCTTCATGTACCATAGTATGAAACAGCATGATTGTGTTTTGAATTTATAACTTGAAATGATACCTTGATGTGCTGAATCCCCCCCATGTTCATCCAGGCCTGGGACTGATCCGGTTTCAGTTCCACAGCTAGCTTGTAGCTCTAGTGGGAGATATCAAAACAAACACAGTTTAGTGTCAAATGACAAATGATTTTAGTTCACTAGATTCCACTTCCTTATTCATACACATCTGTTATACACAATTCAAAGTATTGCATGTTTTATTACCTGTATACTCTACATAGTGGGGAATCTTGTTTTTAAGGAGTTATCTGTAGCTGAACGCACCATGTGAACACAGACAGAGGACTGCTGCTCTGCTAACAACAGCAGTGTGCACACGTAAGAGAAACCCAATCAGTGTGCGTTTAAAAAAGCATCTTAAAACATTTAATTGACATCATATTTTTATATTACGGGCTGTTGTGTTCCCGGTCTCTTACTTAGACCACTGCAGTGCAGGGGTCACCAACCTTTTTGAGACTGAGAGCTACTTGAATGATAACGAACTCTAAGAGGGCTGCTTGTTTGATATCATCTTTCTGAAGAATATACATTTGCAGTTTTCGTTTAAATAATGAATATTATGCATTTAACAGGCTACATATTGTTAGTGAATATTTTGCTTTGGTGTTTAACCTTTGACCTATTTCATAATTTTGTTCTTCCTCTGTCCAAAGTATTGCCATGGCATAGTTCTTTGGCCTTGCAGATGCTGTTACCTTCATTAAGGAGGGGCAGCCTGAGCTTCCTGAGCCTCGTTGTTCCAATACTGGGTATTGCTGACCTAAGATTGGTTTTATTGTTTTGGGACAGCTGGGCGCCAGTTGAACTGGCACCAGGTGCTCTTATACGCATATTCTATTGACATAGATGATAGTTTTAGTTAGATTCAGGGTCGATATTTGTTTAGTCTGGCGACTGAAGAAAGTTGATTGTCCATTCGGAACTGGTTAAAACCTTGTATTGTAGTAGAGATCTTCAGAAGTGGTTTGGCAACCACTGTGGCAACTGGGGTCTGTAGTAAATGTCTTGTCAATTCTCCGGCCGCAACTCCAAATAAATCTTTCAGTGTTTTGCCATCAAGTTCCTGCTCTCCTGTGTCTCTCTGGGTTTCGTCTCCATTGTTTCAGAAGTTTCCACCACACATATAAGTAAATTATTTTACTTAATACTGTTTCCCATGGGCGTCACTTTCTGTACTCACCAGTTTCCCTATGTGTTCGCAACACCTGTAGACTCAGGATTTACAGAGCCAGGCTGACTGTTGTCGCAGGAACCATTATATGTGGCGTTTGGAAAATGATTGAGGAAGCCAATAATTTCCTCTCTTTTTAGGAGTCTTGCACGTGATGTGCTGACACACATACCTGCAAACCCAATAATTGGGAAAAAGGTGACATGTTGGTAAACCAAGCCCCTGTACGGAAGTCTGGGGGAGAACATGTAAACTATGCATTCTGGTACTTTCTGAGAGGAAAATAAAGTGGAGGACAATATGAACAGGTGTCTGTCTGTGTGTCTGCCTCATACGTTGACTTTGTTCAGACACAGAGACTAAATCAGCAGAAACACATTTATCCCAGCGAAGTCGAAAAGTCGAAATGCAGCAGCGGCAGCAGCAGCTTTAGCTCAAAGAGACAAGAGGAGAGCCCACAGTCCGCAGTCACTATTTTAATCCTTCAAAATGATACCCAGACTTCAGATTTTATCCCTCTCATTTAAAAACAAACACTTTTATTTTCTTTGTTCATGGAAGGAAACAGTTATCTATTTATTCAGCGATGAATCGTGCTATTTCTAGAACACCCTCTGCAGGCGATTCATTGACTGCCTGGTCGCCCACAGGCACCGCGTTGTCTACCCCTGCTGTAGTGTATATGCTACTTGTATTATATTTACATATTATTAACATTACATTTTTCATTTATTATAAAGCACATTCAGACATTTAAACAATCAGAAAAAGAACATCTTGACTTTCGACATGTCCTCTTTAAAAAACGCTTAACGACCCATTGCGGTTGAATGCCTTAGCTGACGGGTTGAGTTTATATGAACTGAAATAAGTAAAGAAGAAGCCAATGTTTTTCTTATCCCCAACAAGGAAATGACTTTTTCCACTCTGTTGTGTTTCCATACATGACACACACAGATGGAATATACATGCAGAAACACAGCCATATGCAGATAGGAGAGGTGGCAGAGCAGAAAGGCTGCCAGTTCAAACTGACAGCTGTGTCAGAGGTCTGTCTCGTGTTTGAAATGCTTGTTCATTGGTACAGCTTGTGCACCTTAATGAATTGAGCCCTCTTTAATGACATTATTTCCAGCTGTGCTGTTCCCACTCTGAGCCAGGTCAACGTTGAACAACTTCTAAGACTAACTGGAGCATTCACTGTGGTGAGGAACACTGAGGTAACAGCGTATGACATTGTTCATTACATGTTGCTGCGCGCCGCTGTCCTGGGAAGTTTGTTTTTGGCCGTCCCTTTTGGAGCAAATTATCACAACAACCAGGGAGCTCATTCAGACAAACTGGGACATTTACATTACATTTCTGAAAGTTTACAGAGCTTACTTTTTTTTTAGCCCAGTCTAAACACATCTCGCAAATGCAGATATCCCTTGCCCTGTCACCCTCCTCCCAGCTGTCACAGGCCTCATCACTATCCCAGAAGTTTAATTGACTTGACGCTATACTCTGATTAATAGTGTTCCTTCATTTTTTTTGAGCAGCGTATAATGTGGTGTGACCTGTGTTAGAGACCTCATTCTTTTCAGTAAACGTATACCTTCAGTTGCATATACATGTTGGTTTCCTGTGTCCCGTTTCCTTATGGCCTCGCCTTTTCAAAAACTCAGTCAAGATTTCAGGGTTACATGAACCAACATCCGTATGGGCCCTGTAGCGTGAACCACACACGAGGACAGCTCTCAGTGGGCAAATATCACAAGGACCCTCAAAGAGAAGATCCAAGAGAATACTACCCAGTTTTATCACAGACATTGTAAAGCGACAAAGAACATCGGCCATTGGGTATACAAAAACCCATGTGACTTGATGCCTCATTGACTCTAAACCATTTGCTTTCCCCGACCTGCAGACACCCCTTTAAATCACATTAACATGTAATCTTTTATTCCATAATTCGTTTCTTTTGCAGGTATACAGATATGCATCTTGATGTATGAGAATTGTATGATTTCATGTTGCCTCATGTTGGATTGATGATTTAATTGTGTGATTTGGTTGGTAATTTTCAATCGATCTGTATTGTTTTTAGTCTCTCTCAACAGCTAGAACATTACAGATTTCAGATAGGGGAGAGTTAGACATTTAAAACTAGTACTATTTGTTTCATATAGTAAAGTTTCAGTTAAGGAAAACTCAGCCTACCTGAAATGTGGTTAAGCCACCTCCTTCTTCAAACTTACAAAAGAGATTCAAACTTTCTCTCACTCCCTTATTTATTTGATCTTCGTCCCCTCGGGTTGCAGACCCTGTGATGCCAAAGGACCCCCATGGAGACTCCTTTTGTCTCACCTATTTTATTGTAAGTCTTAAAAGATTTTACTTCAATGGACTCTCATTTTGGCAACTAAAGGCAACACATCTTCTGTTGACTTCAGAAGATGTGCTTCAAGACTTTGAAAGAACCCCGCTCTCTGAGCCATGTGTTCTGAAGAGCTGAAGTGCAAACGCATCGCCAGTTTCCATAGGTGCCGACCCGCAGTTGAGAACTGCTGGAATGTGGACGTGAGACGCAAGATCCACCGGCACGACAGCACCGGCCCAAACTATGCCGCTATGAGAGAGGAAGACCTGGCCAAAACCGGGCTTCATTTGACCGCATGTCGCTGGAAGAATTCCAGCCACCTTCGCCAGGTCCCCGGTGCCTGCTGTCTGCATCCGCCTCCAGCACCGCAACCACCCGGTCATCCACCCGTAAGGCAACAGCGATTCCTTACACTTGGGTTGTGCTCATTTTCACCTATGCAGTTTCAAGTTAGATTAGGGTATAAACTCCCCAAATAGTTCCCTGCATCTTTCAGCTGTTCAGCAGTTTTAACTTTACCTTCCGTATTTGTCCAAACCATCTGATTCACTGTCCATTTATATTGTGTAACCTTCCTTTCCTACATTCGCCATTCATATTATTTGTGTTACACTTATGTTTTCTTCATTGTGGTATAGTCTTAGTTAATAAATGTTTTATTTATAAAGAACCTATTTATGTGTTTTGTGTTAGAGGTAAATCAACCGCTGTTTACCGAGTACACTCCGACCTTCAGAATATGAAAATAACTGACTTATGTGCAACCAACATGACTGTGTTAATTCATTTCAACATTATCTGGTTACATTGGATTTAATTTATAGGTCTGTGTCCAGCTAACTAAACTGACCTATATAAATTCAACTCAATGCAGTTTCTTTTGCCTTACTTAACAGTGATGATTAATGCCAACATAAGGGTATTTTATTATACTAACTAACTCACTAATGTAAATGTAACTTAACAGTAAGAGCTGTGTTACTCAACTGTATTTGGTAGGATCAACCAAACAATACTTTGCAGTTTCAACTTAACATACTTAAATAAGTGTGGCAAACACTGCATTGTATTTTACTTAACTGGTTTTCATTGTTACAATGGTAATAAGTTTAAGTGCACTTACATTATGTCAACAATTTCCATACAGTGTAGTTAGGTAAATTCAAATGACATTACTTTGGTTCTGTGAAAAACATCATTTAATAGAAATTAAACACAATATAACACCATAACAAGTTTAAAATAAAAGAGACCTATGAACACTTATTTGTATCACCTAACCAACATTTTCTATCTTCTTTAAGTTTTACACTGTTCACAAAAAAGTAAATAAATAGAAATGGAGGCCCGATTCACTCATACAAATAAGCTTCCTCAGTTGGCAACCTCTGAATAAAGGTATGGCTGGATAATTTATCTGTATTCTTCATATTGTCAACAAATCCTATCAAAAGACCAAACCAACAACAATGAGGCTCTATGGCACACATAAATAACATTTGCAGGTGATAGATGAAATAGGCAATAATTCTTCATGTATTGTTGTTCTTGGTCTTTTCATGGGATTTGTCAACAATCAATTGTCAACAATAAGATACACATAGAGCATTGCTGGCCTTACCTTTGAACTGTCAGCTTAACTGTTACAAATGTTTAAAATCTCAGACCCTGAACTTGTCTGACTCAAAATGGTACAAACACATAATAATGCCTGAATAACAAAGAAATCTCATGGAAATTACGGGACCTACACAAAACCCACACTGAGAAACGTTCCAATAAGGGGCAGAATGAAAATGGTTGAAATCAATATTTAAATAAGAACTTTTTTTTTTTTTCCAATTTCAGAAAACATTTAAATTAAATCTTTGATAACTAATAAGTTTTAGTTTGAAAATATCCTTCGATTGGAACTTAAAAAACAAACAAAGGAAACGCACAGCATGATGCAATAAAGATCATTTCCAATTAGGATAGACAAAAACAGAATCACCATCTACATATAAAAAGGGTGAACCAATATTATGCTATGTAGGAAATACTTCAAAATAAAATAAATAAAGTAAAGAAATGTCCCTTTTTTTCTCCCTGCCACTTCAGTAGAACACATCCTACGGTGCACAGAGATTTGTTAAATTGACAATAAATAGTACAAATAGAAGTATTCCAGGAGTGCACCACATTTCGCTATGAATGGACATTTTCAAAACAGCGCAATTTATTTGAATCAACATATCACAAATGGCAACTTAAAACTTGCCTGTTAATTTGTTGCCTATGACTCTTGCTCCGTGCTCACACTATCGCTGTATTCTTGCCAAAAGCATCTCCATACATCTCTTAATGCCCTCGAATTCCCGTCCATCTCTCCGTCACTCTCTCCATTTCAAACTATTTGCCTCCCATTCTCTAATAGACCTTAAATGCAACCTCTCTCATAGTTTAATAGTAACTCTCATTCTGTCCTTTAGTGAACATTTTTAAATGTCACTACATGAACAATGATGGCAGCTAAATGTGCAATTTACCAATTTTTGAGATGTCTGGTCTAAATGTGATCTACATAGGTGAATTCGAAGTCTGCGGCCAAAGTGGCCATGTTTTACCCTGTAGTGCTTCAATAACTGATATCTTGTAGTTTCTTCTGCAGCACAGTCTTTACACTTCCACATTCATATCACTGAAAATGAAACAGACAAAAATACGAAACAAAATTACTATCATATATATAGGTTGTATATATGAGTTGCTACTTAATTGTAACCAAAATTAGTGTTAATCTTGAAGATGAACTTCGATCCTTCATTATAATGTTAAACACTAGCCATTTAATGGTAAGATGGCCATGTACTTACCGCTACTGAGGAGCAACAAAATAAATGTAGAACGTCTAGCCTTCAAGCTAAGGAATGTTATTCCAGACAGAGACATCCTGTAAAAACACATTTACCAGACTTGTGGTTAGAAAACAGTTACAACTATAAAGTATATAAAACAAGCACACTGATATTTATTTTTACAGTTCTGACTACATTGAAACATGACAATGATAGATCACTCAATTCATGCCAAACTCGGTTTGGTACAGGTTTGGCTACAGCAACTTGAGTCATTATTTGCAGACTACTAAAACAGCATATGCGTTTTAATGATTATGTATTAATGAATGGTTGTTTTGATACATTTTCGGGTAATGCCATCCCAACCGTGCAGGTTTACATTGTTCTATATGCATAGTGTGGTTTATTTATGATAGATATTGGTATGTAAATATTGAAATGAATGAATGACACACAAGAGCAATTTGTATTCATAAAGATAAAAGACAGCTATTGTCCCACTACAACAAAATTAACTGTAGGAATATAGGAATTTTGCCCAATTTATTACAGGGCTGGTCACAGATTCACAGAAATACGGATAGATCTATTGTATGAACAATGCTGTGGTATCAACGAGACCAGACTCAGTATTTCTCATGAATCAGAACTAGCAATAAAGACAGACAGAGGACCCCAAAGTACTTGTACTACTGTATCATATTATTTTCGATTAGGGCTGAACGATTAATTGCATTTGCGATAATATCACGATATGACAAAACAAGATTTTCCAACCACAAAGGCTGCGATTTGAATGGTCACGTGATCTGGTCACGTGACTTGCGAGCGAGCCGAGCGGAGCCGAGCGAAGCCGAGCAGGCAGGGAAAGAAGTCAACGCTGCGCTTGAACCTGTTGCACAATGGCCTCAGGCTCGTCAGAAGAGTGCACGGCTGGAAGGTTGGTACCAAAGAGGGGCGGCACGTCAGTTGTGTGGAATTATTTTGGCTTTAAAAAGGAAGATGCTGCGCAACGTCAGGTATTGTGCAGAACGTGCCTCGCTACTGTTGCTACCTCACGAGGTTCACGATTGTAATCATGATTTATTGCTTGTGTTTGTTGAAAAATACATGAGAAGAGGACCTTGAAAAAATAATCGCATATTAAATCGCAATTGCAATATTGAGGAAAAAAATCGCAATTACATTATTTTCCAAAATAGTTCAGCCCTATTTTCGATGGCATTATTGTACGATCAGTATGACAGATTAAAAGATCCTCATTTTTTCTTTGTTATATTCTTTATGTTGTGAGAAATGTTTCACAACATAAAGAAAGCCCTGGATGCCCAGGGCAGACGACGCCACTGATCAAGACAGGTCTATAGCTATCTTTGCACTTTGCACCAACATTTTAAACCAAACTGCAATGAAATCCATACTTTTTACCTGCTACAGCATACATGTCTGCTGTGTAAGTTACATGTGCTTTCCCTTCTGATAAACACATTTGTCATTTAAACAGTATCCTGTTTAGTATCCCCTTCTTCCTCTAACGTTACAGCTGGTCGAGAGGCTCATTGACAGCTTTACTGCTCCTTGGCATACATTCTACACAAAATTCAGCAACTTGGCTTGGTTCGGACTGCATAATTTATTTTATCACAAAATGTGCCTCATAGAATGTGTAACGTTACAGCTGCCTTCACAGTTCACTGCTCATCCAGCTCTGCGCCGATCGACACACATGCCCTGATGGCAGCCACACCGCCGCTCCCTCACTCTCGCTGGCCCACTCATATCACTAGTTTACCGTTAGCCAATTAGCCCTCACACTGCAGCTAAAACACTAGCTCTCTTCAAAACAACGGCAAACTAAACTTTATGTTTTCTTAACAAGCTACACAGTGTCTTACCCCACGACAGACAGCTCAGCTGCCGGTCCTGTCAGTCAAACACATATCCATAGTCCCGACCATGCCACACCACAAACGTCTGAACTGCATAGCGATTCATTCAGCATAATGTTAATTTGCTAACTAGCTAGTGTTATCTGTCATGTGCTGAAATATTGCCGATATTTCTGCGAGTAATGTCAATATCACTTCATATCCACATGATGATATGCCAACTTCTAATATTGAATTAGAAAAATATACTTACTCAGATAATGATTCGGATGCCGCTCAGTTCTTCAGCACTGATTCAACAGTAATCTTCGGACCTTGCGCTGCGCCCGACAAAACTCGCGCCATAGTCATTCCTGTTATTCCAGCTTCTGAGCATGCGCACATTGCGCAACGTTTGTGCTACATGAACTCATCTAGGACATCCTTTATGAACATTTTTTTGATTGTACGATTCATTCAGCTCTGTTACCTTGTATCAAATCAAATGACTTTTGTGGCTTTAACAAGTCATCAGTTTAAGTTACACCTGCTAAAATGGACTAGGTTTAAAAAGCTAACATAGATACAGTGGGGAGAACAAGTATTTGATACACTGCCGATTTTGCAGGTTTTCCCTTTTACAAAACATGTAGAGGTCTGTAATTTTTATCATAGGTACTCTTCAACTGTGAGTGACGGAATCTAAAACAAAAATCCAGAAAATCACATTGTATGATTTTTAAATAATTAATTTGCATTTTATTGCATGACATAAGTATTTGATACATCACAAAAACAGAACTTAATATTTGGTACAGAAACCTTTGTTTGCAATTACAGAGAGCAGATGTTTGCTGTAGTTTTTGACCAGGTTTGCACACACTGCAGCAGGGATTTTGGCCCACTCCTCCATGCAGATCTTCTCCAGATCCTTCAGGTTTCGGGGCTGTCGCTGGGCAATACGGAGTTTCAGCTCCCTCCAAAGAGTTTCTATTGGGTTCAGGTCTGGAGACTGGCTAGGCCACTCCAGGACCTTGAGATGCTTTCTACGGAGCCACTCCTTAGTTGCCCTGGCTGTGTGTTTTGGGTCGTTGTCATGCTGGAAGACCCAGCCACGACCCATCTTCAATGCTCTTACTGAGGGAAGGAGGTTGTTGGCCAAGATCTCGCGATACATGGCCCCATCAATCCTCCCCTCAATACGCTGCAGTCGTCCTGTCCCCTTTGCAGAAAAGCATCCCCAAAGAATGATGTTTCCACCTCCATGCTTCACGGTTGGGATGGTGTTCTTGGGGTTGTACTCATCCTTGTTCTTCCTCCAAACATGACGAGTGGAGTTTAGACCAAAAAGCTCTATTTTTGTCTCATCAGACCAAATGACCTTCTCCCATTCCTCCTCTGGATCATCCAGATAGTCATTGGCAAACTTCAGACGGGCCAGGACATGCGCTGGCTTGAGCAGGGGGACTGCGTGCGCTGCAGGATTTTAATCCATGACGGCGTAGTGTGTTACTAATGGTTTTCTTTGAGACAGTGGTCCCACCTTTCAAGTCATTGACCAGGTCCTGCCGTGTAGTTCTGGGCTGATCCCTCACCTTCCTCATGATCATTGATGCCCCACGAGGTGAGATCTTGCATGGAGCCCAAGACCGAGGGAGATTGACCATCATCTTGAACTTCTTCCATTTTCTAATAATTGCACCAACAGTTGTTGCCTTCTCACCAAGCTGCTTGCCTATTGTCCTGTAGCCCATCCCAGCCTTGTGCAGGTCTACAATTTTATCCCTGATGTCCTTACACAGCTCTCTGGTCTTGGCCATTGTGGAGAGGTTGGAGTCTGTTTGATTGAGTGTGTGGACAGGTCTCTTTTATACAGGTAACAAGTTCAAACAGGTGCAGTTAATACAAGTAATTAGTGGAGAACAGGAGGGTTTCCTAAAGGAAAACTAACAGGTCTGTAAGAGCCGGAATTCTTACTGGTTGGTAGGTAATCAAATACTTATGTCATTCAATAAAATGCTAATTAATTATTTAAAAATCATACAATGTGATTTTCTGGATTTTTGTTGTAGAATCCGTCGCTCACAGTTGAAGTGTACCTATGATAAAAAAAAAAATACAGACCTCTACATGCTTTGTAAGTGGGAAAACCTGCAAAATCGGCAATGTATCAAATACTTGTTCTCCCCACTGTATAAGGAACGGCTCTCCGTTATTTATAAGCTGTATATCTAATGTTATTAATATAGGATATAAATACATTAGACCACAGCCACTTAGTAACATTTAGTTTTTCACAGCAACGGAGCTGCTTGTTATCCACCATCTTTAATTAGAGAGCATCTTTGTTTTAAGTCATTTGTCAATCAGTGTCCTGCAAGAGCTCCTTGCAGCCTTTAATTTCAATACACAAGCTCCGTAGGCCCTCCCTATTAATGCAAGGGCCCCATCTCACCCTGGTATCAGGCTGGTGTCAATGTACACGACTAGGATGAGAGAACGTAGTCTATGTTAAGTTGGTGGAGATATTTTATCCTGGATCATGGTGGTAGATCGATCGACTGAAAGGGGGAGATTCCAATTTCTAGAGAAATGTCGCTATCGTGGCTTAAAACTGTTGTTGCATCAGCTGCAATGAGGTGACTGCTATGTTCCTAAATCAATACATTATTCAAACTCCTACATTGTTTTTCATCAAATTGCAACACTTCCAATTTCTTGGAAGTTGGATTAAATTTGAGGGGTATTTGGATGGAAACCTGGCTAAAGAGAGGCGGAGAGAGAGGAGGATGAAGACAGAGCAGTACCTGGAAGGCTCGGTCCAGCTGGTTCATCTCTCTGAGCTGGTTTCCTTTGGAGAAATACAGCTCTGCTCTCACGGTCAAATCACTGGGACTCTGCTGCAGGGCTTGGTCCAGAGCAGCCAGCGCCTGGTATGGACACAAACGGTCATAAACATACAGGCATACATGAGCGTATCTCATCTTGCTAATTGTTTGGATTCACTGAGAATCACAGCAGTACTGATATGAGTATGAGAGACAGCATAATCATTATTAAATCATTAATGTATTAATTTGTGTGGCTTAAGCAAACTCCATGTTGTTGTGACGTGCAGTTAGAAACAAAGTGTACGTACATTGTACATTTTGTATAGCAGGATAATCCCCACATATAAAACCACTAACATCATTTTTAAAGCGCAAATGTAATCGGCAGAAGTAAAAAAGCAATTTTTAGGCAACTAACAAACTGCATTACGGTCACACAGCTTCCCCACTGCTAAGCTAAAGGTGGCTAGCGTTCAGCGTGATGCTGTTTTCTCATTTAGTCACCTGATAGCAACCGCCTTTTAAAGACGGATAGAAGCTTCAACATTCACCAGCGGGGTATTTACTGATGTCTTTAACTCAGAAAGAAATGTGAATATCTGTGCAGCTTGTGTTAACCACATACCTTATTTCAGGAATGTAACCACAAACACATTAAAAAAACGTTGACTTTGAGAAGAGGGAACCGCAAGTGGTAAAATAATAACTCATTCCAGGGTTTGAGGACTAATATCTGCACCAATCTATATAACAATAGTGACAAACATGTCCACCGATTCCACACTGGAGCTTGTATCAGTATGCATGTAAGCCTTTAGTGGTTCTGTAGACTTTAGTGTGAACACTGTTCTTCCTGAGAAACTGGATCATAGGGAAGTGCAGATGGTGATGACAGAACAACGAGTGGCAGCTGCTGTTCAGATATACAGCAGAGGTTATGAGTTTCCATGGTAACATCTCCTGCTGAGTTTATCATAACTGTGTGTTACCTTAGCTCTATGAGACACACACTTACAGTCACACTCTCACCTGTGTGTAGTTTCCGCGCTTGCTGTAGATGGCAGAAAGAAGGCGGTAACACTCAATGCAGCCGCCCTCTCTGGATATGATGTCCAGCGTCATCTTCTCCGACTCTTTGCTGCGACCAGCCATAGCTAATACCTGAGCCTGGGACACAATGAGTGTGTCAATTGTATGTGTGTGTGTGTGTGTGTAAAATCCATTTTTTTCGGCAAACAGTTTCCATGATTCAATGAGTGTGTGCGTGTGTGTATGTGTATATGTGTGTCTGTGTGTGTGTGTTGACCAGAGCCAGCCAGATGTCGGTGCTGTGGGGCTGCAGGGCAGCAGCCTCGCTGTACACCTGCAGGGCCTCGTCGTAGCGGCCCGTGTTGTAGTAGAGAGCTCCAAGCGGAGTCAGGATGTCCACCTTCCTCGACACCTGCAGCGCCCTGCAGGAAGGTCATGCTTGTCTTTCTGTTTTTAAGGTGCCATACACAGTGAAAAACATCTAAATGTGTATACTAACTTTAGTTACCAAGGTAGCTGCTTCTTCAGTAAAGAAGCCCTTGAGGCCTTGCCGATTACAGAGAATGCCAAGTTTTCTCACGTGATGTTTAATATCCAATATTATCAGAAAATGTAACATCCAACACTATCACTATATTTACCAATACAGATATCCAAGTATTAATATTTTAAACATTTGGTAAGAGCTGTTCATATAATGACTTAAAAAGTCGACAGTGACACTTATTTTACATACAATTTAAATGATACCTTCTTTTAATTGAACAGTGGTGAACCGTCAAGGCCAGCGAGGCCTTCTCTACTGGCCCTGACGCTATCAGAGTTCAGGCCAGCAGTATCTCTGAATAACGTTTTAATATAACGTTATTCAGTAAATAACACATAATAACGTTTTAATACAGTTATTTTCATGTATTACATTTTATTATTTCCAATAAACTATTCTCTTCATCAGGGCTGGACTGGCATCTGAAAAGGCCCGGGCACTTTTGATCACCCAAGGGCCAAGCGCCATTTTTATATATATATATATAGCTTACTGAATGGAATCCCCCCCCCCCACCAAAACGTTTCTAGTTGTCTAGGCATAAACTGTAATGCAACTTGAGACAGATCAAAAGAGCGTAAGCTAGTCATTATGTCTAACAGTGGTTTTTTTTCGGACACTCGTCATTTTTTTCACCACAGCAAAACCAAGTGACCGCTTCTTATTGCTTAGGCTTCCAACATAACTTGTTAAAGTTCCGTGTACAATACGCCTTGAAACATCCAACTGCGTTGTCTCAACCATGAAGAAATTGAAACATCCATTGCTTTAATGCTTTCCAGAACACAACGTGGTGAATGGTAGGATAGCCTATCCATGACCACCACAGGAAAATGCAACTCATAAAGACACGATTAAAATATCAGATACACATTGCCAACAACAAAGCTAACATACCATGTTTTTACATGTCATGCAAATTGGAGTGAGCGCGTAGCTATCAGCTATCAGCTATCAGCTATTCCTAAACAGTAGCACGGCTAGTCAGCTTCTTACCTATCCATCTACCGTGCAAATAGGCAGCAAACTTAAGATAATACGAGATGTCTTGATAATGACGTGGCATGCCATTACAGAAGGAAAATATTACAAAAATACATTTTGTATAAAATCACAGTTGCACAACACACGACAAGCAGTAGTGTAGAAATAAGATATTTGTTGGATTAGAGAAAGTGAAAGGGGGGATGCCATAACTAACACGCACTAGCAATTACAAGACACAGCACATGTCGTCCTTGTGACAGCTGACAGCTCAAGACAAATGGAAGATTTCTATAAGCTGTCAAAACAATACAAGAAAGGTGTACGAAAATAAATCGGTACACATTTGTGACTGATTTGAGAGAGTGGGGGCGACACATTTAGTCTTAGTTTCAGGCAATAAATGGGAAAAACGCCGAAGCAGTGAATACCTAATCTGCCTAGCTAGCTAGGGTATTTCTAGACGGGACGGCACTAGCATAACTTCAAACACATCACATGACCTTGTAACAGCTCGACAAATGGAAGATTTATATGCTGGCGCAACATTACAAGAGAAGTGAATGAAAATATATCAAATGGGTACATGTTTGTGACTGATTTGAGTCAAGTCAGGATGACAACTTGGTCTCGGTTTCAGGCAATAAATGGGAAACGAAACGCCAAAGCGGTGAATAGCTACACTGCATTGGCTAGCTAGCGGGTGTGTTGAGCTGAATTCTAACCTCAATCTCTCCCTGCAGGGTCACGTCTCGTGACTCTCGTCTCTCCGTCTCCTCCGCCTCCTCCTCCTCTACATTCTCCACCACCTGTGCGCTCGTTGTCGTTGTACCGGCGGCCCCACCGCCCGAACCCGAGGTTGAGCTTGTGCTTTTGAATAAGTCGGTGATTTTTGCACATTTTGCTGCGTCGTCTTTAAGTTTTTGCTTTCTCTTTTCCATTCGCTTCTCATGGCCACTCTTTTGTTTCTCCATCTCGCGACCTCTCTATCCTCCACCATTCGCTTACAAAATTTGAGGTGATGACTTGGGTCAAGTGAGGGCCTCTAGGGAGGGGCGGGCCTTCGAGAACCAAGGAATTTCATTGGACTAGCCAAATGTGCCTCAAGAGAAGCATCCAATGGGCCACGATGTGTCATGTTTTTACCGTCGCAATCAATAAAAAATATA
The DNA here is from genome assembly GCF_036324505.1 of Eleginops maclovinus. Taxonomy (NCBI): domain Eukaryota; kingdom Metazoa; phylum Chordata; class Actinopteri; order Perciformes; family Eleginopidae; genus Eleginops; species Eleginops maclovinus. Next base: position 27,487 of record NC_086365.1, read on the forward strand.
ATATATATAATGTATGTTTTGTTTCCGGCCCTGGGAAGGCCCAAAACGTTGGAGGGCCTGGCGGGATTTGCCCGGTACGCCAGATAGCCAGTCCAGCCCTGCTCTTCATCTTATAGCTTGTCTCTGTGTTGCGCTCAGCTGTGCTGCGTCCAGTAATGGTTGTTAATGTTGGAGCTAATATCCAATCATATTTGAGCCAGAATGTGTTGCCGGGTCAAATACATCTGCCTGAGGCCTTCAGAATCAACAGTGCGGGCATTGTAACTTAAATCAAGTGGCAATAAAACTGTTGCACTGACCAATCAGATTTCGAGTTGGTGAGACGTGTCGGTGAGACGTGTCGTGGAGCGACCAATAGTTCCAAACACTGTAAGTTCCAGCCGTGAACCCCAGTCATTTTCAGTGTTTCTGAGGCAAGATCCCTGGTAAGATGATGAAATTACTACCTTTTTTTGAATTTTTAGCAGACCTCAAATGAACTTAGTTAATAGCGGTATTTTATGCAGCCAACTTTAGTTAATGTTTATCGTAAGATAATAGCTCGTTATATTCTAAATGCAGTTAGCTTTAACGTTTGCTAACATCAGCAACACTTTGTTTGCTACCGTTACCATAACCAGATATCAGTACATTTACCTAAAACAAATTGCAGTTATTGGTGTTCATTGGCATAGAGTTCAGTTATTATTTATTGTTAAAGTTAGCAACATTTAGTTTTGACCGTATTAGTACATCTAATTACAATGAATGGTAGCTAGCTCAACTAGCTTGTATCTAGCAAGGTTGTTATTCAGGAATTAACGTTACACACATCATTTTTCTAGGCAGTGCATCAATGACAAGTGATAAGCAGCATAAATGTGGATGATCAATTAAAACAAAGTATAACTGCAGGTAGCTAATTACTTCACATATTTTTCTGTTGAAGAGCTGACACGTGAAAGCATGGGAGGCTAACTTTGATGACCAGAGGTTTGTTCAAATTCTGCAAACAGAGGAGAACGTTGGAGGCAAGTCGTTTTTTTTTTAACTTTTAAATTTGAATGCTTTTCAGTAAACATTCAAAATTGTTGATTCAAGCAACCCTTTGTCCAGCTCCATGTGTGTTCGCAGAGAACTAACGTTACCTCCTCAGACTGTTTGCATGTGTTCAGAGGATCCAAAAAGCAAAAAGGTATGTAATTGTCATAATTTTTCATTAATGTTTAAGTTAATTTATTTATTTATAAGGACAACGCATTAATTGACATTTCTGTAAATGAGCCAGTGTTAGCCAGCTGGCTAATTTTCAACTGCAGTCCTTTGGCAAGATGTTTTAAAAAGGACTAAAGTGATAAACAATAATATAAACAATTACATTACCTCTCCATCTTTCATACCTGCAAACTAGTCACCTTTCGGCGAAATTCGCCGTTTTCAACTCAAAATATGTCATTGACGTGAATCGTGTAGATCCGAAGAGTTTTTTTTAGGGGGGGGGGGCTGACCGACGACTGACCAACCAACCAACCATAGACTGTATAACCGACTGTATAATGAGCAAGAAACAAGTTTGCTATCTTCACAATAAATCAAATCTTTGTTCAAATGACTCGCGTTCCACGACCACCGACCAATCATAAGCAAGATAAACCACAGCGTGCGTTTTTTTACCCATCGGTCCCTCTTGGAGTGGAGTGCTCAGTCGTCAGCGAGTGGTTCTTCTGGACAATTTTCTAACCTAGAAAAAAGCTAACCTCAGTGAATTGTGTTAAAGTTAGCCTAGCTAGACCAGTTCTACGTCACCTCGTTCAATGCGAAAAGAAGACATTTGTGAAGGCTAATCTCCACAGCATCCGTCTTGTTATCTGATATTACTGGCGGCTATGTCATTGTGGTCAGATATGAGAGGGATGAAAACGAACACGTAATGAACAAATACACATCCGTGTGTGGTTTAGTGAGTAGCTAGTAGTGGTGCAACGGATGATCCGTGATCCGTTCGGATCAATTATTTCAGTTTTGCATTCATCAACTTTTTAGTAGCTACGAAAAGTTTGGAGTTACGAACAAAATCTACAAACGCTGGCGACCGTGTGTAGAGTTTGTTTAAAGTTTTCGTAAGCACATATAACGCTTCACTGTTGGAAATGACATTATTCATATTGCGCTGTGTTATGTACACAAGACGCAGATGCCTTTGAAACACGCGATCTAAAAACGAAAACATATTTTATATGTAGTAACAATTGTTGGCAATTGGCAGGTTTAAGATCCAGATAAGGTTCATGGTTGTGAATTATCTATGTAAATCGACTCTATAGATTACACGTTCATTCTACATGTTGAATGATGATAGCGTAATACAAATATAGGCTATACATACAATGACAAAACTGCCGTGGGCTATATGTTATCCGTATCCTTTGTTAAAATTAATGTTCAATAGCTCTATGCCAATGGGAACAACAGAACGTGCGCATTACACATGGACCAATGCGACACGTTCATTACGGCCGTGGACCAATAAACACTCAGTGACGTACGCAATCCAACCGGCATTTGCGTGTTTAACACTGGCGTTACCGCCGCTTAACTTAAATAATGAAGAACTGCTTTTAATTACGACTTGGCCGAGATCTTAACGTGCTGTTCATGCGTTTCCCATGAATAGCCTACTACTATAACTCGGAGCGGAGCAGGATATAATGCGCATGCGCGGCGTTGCTAGGCAACGTGTACAAAGCGAGAGTACAGGTCGTTTTGGTCAGAGCTATGAAGAGAATATATTTGAGGAAGCTCATACATATGATGGGTCACCTGCTGCCACCAGATGCTGACACAGACCAAGAATTCTGCGTTTCAATGTTGACCAGGCGCTTCCCAGTTTTCAGCATGGAGAGGATGTTGTCAAGTGGTGAGCCGTCGTCTTCAATACAGGGAAGTACCCTGCACTGTGTCAGGCAGTCAAGGCTGCCCTCTCAATTTTCCATGGTGCCCTGGTTGAGTCTTCCTTCAGTGTCATGGGGACCATCATTGATCAACGATCAACGTCAATGAAGATCTCCACCCTCAGTGCTGTGCAGACTGTTAAATACACTTTGCAGACCAGGAACCAGACTGGGGTGGAAATGTTCAGAAGGGATGATTTGAGGTTTGGGGAGGTAGATAGGAGGTTGTGTTCTAACATTAGTGCAGCTGGAACTAGGGACAAAGCCCAACGACAGGAAAATCAGCTTGTAATCAGAGAAAGGAGGGTTGAGTTTGGCTGCCAGCCATCTACCAGTGCTGCTAGTAATAGGGCAGAGGTGGTGGAGAACGATAGTGTGGCCCGAAAGAGGCACATTGCCAAGCAGCGAAAACGGGCCCTTGAAAGGCTTGTCCAGGCCAAAAGGATGAAAAAATGAAAATAATATTACGTTGATATGTTGCCAAATTTGGCCAATGGGATTTACTGTTTACCTGTCCTGAATGCTTTTCCCATTCAAAATGTTTTTAACTGACCAGTTTATGGGTCAATAAATGTGCCATTGTTACCATAAGAAAAGGTTGTCTTTTCCCTTTCCCTTTTCCCTGCTGGACAGGTTACACCTATATAATGTGAGTGCATGGCCATGTCTACTTCAAACATGGCTTACGTTTAACATATAGGTTAAATTAAAATTAGGCAAGAGTATGTGCCAACGACATATCACACAGAACAACTAGCCTACCTGTAAACCAATCAGACAGTCTGAGATCGCCAATTTAACTTAGGCTATAATCAAGTTTGTCCATTTGGGCAGAGGAAAAAGCATGTCAAGAAAAAAATAATAAAATAAGCGTAACCTGAGTAGCCAATTGCCTCTTGCTGGAATGAGTCATTTACCAACAAAGATCCAGACTTCTGGTGTGATGCCAAGAACTGCTGGGCTTCCTTCACCGAAAAGAAGCGCCGTCTCGCCCCGTCGTCAGCCCTGATGAACAGTCGCGCTGATACAGTAGTGAAGGCTTAAGCTTGAGAGAGAACAGCTGACGCATGACTTCTTTGTACTCAGCTCGCTGGTCCATCACCTCAGGACAGTAATCGTTGTATAAGTACACCGACTCGCCGTCATATTTTAGGTCATCTCGCTTCTTGCGGGCAGCACAAATGAGTCCGCTGAGGCAAGTTGTTATTTTTTTGATTGTTTACCGCCGGGTTTAGAAATATTGGCTGGCTAAGACTGTTAATGTACCATTTAAAATGTAATTGTAGCGAGGTTAGGATTAATTCGATTGAATAATATTGAAAATAGAGACTGTGTGGCAGGAGCCTGGAAAAACACCACTACTCCATTCCACTCACCAACCGGAAGTCCATTTTTTTTTTTATTTGAATGTTTTTCTGCCTTAATGCAGCATTCATTCTTTTCTGCTTTTTCAGTGCTCTCTCTGCTTTTCTTCTCATTGCTTTTTCACGTCTCAGTTCTTCCCTCAGGTCTTCTTGACTGGCTCCTGGCTGACTGGCTCCTGGCTGACTGGGACCTGGTTGACTGGCTCCTGGCTGACTGGATCCTGGTGCACCTGAACCTGGCTGACTGGCTCCTGGTTCACTAACTTCTGGTTCACTGACTACATACTCACTATCTCCTGGCATGTCCCTCTCAGTCATCTCATAACTGCCCTCTCTTCCCTGAATTTCTCCCTCAATCTCTGTAATAACAATAAATTGTTGTTGTTGTTGTTACATGGCAGGAGTGTAGTTTAGACATGAAATGGGAAATATTAGCCTAGCAAGTATAATTATGTGTTCATATGTATCATACCGAAGTTTGTTGCTACACAATAGGTGTGGTCAGTGGTCATTGCAGTAACCGTTACCAATGCTTGCAGGATTTTCAGTGAAAGGGGCTTCCTCCTCTTAGTCCGAGGGCAATGTACAAATATGCTTATGAATACCAATAGAAGTTGGGCATCCCTGTCTCAGGCAGTAGTAGAGGCTCCCTGGCTCTCTGTTTTTGTTGTTCACACATGCACACATCTTTACACACTTACAATACACACACACACCACCATTTTGTCTTGTCCTGCTGTTTCTTATTACATTGCCAACATTGAACCCATTTAATAAATTATTTTATTTATTTAATACCTAAATTTGTGTCAGCCTCCCTTCTATGTTGCGGTCTCATCAGCCGGGCTGTAACACCTGACAAGTGTTTTCTTGAATGCAGTTGGTTGCCTTGTAAATTTTGCACTATTGACCAAACTTGCTTATTTATTATTTAAATAAGAGTTACAGGCACTTGTTGTTGTATGTGACAGTCTTAAAACAGTTGTGTTATTTGTCATGATACATGCTTGCATATAAATACATGCTTGTGTTGAATGTGAAAGTCTTAAAACAAATAATTAAAAGTATGTGGAAGTCTTAAAATAATATCAGTGATTGTGTTGTGGAGCTAGGTTACCACATTTGTCTCAAAAAACAAACAAAAAACTGGATACTAACAGAATGAATGGCCACTCGCTAACTAGCACATTAAAACACCAAATGTTTGACAATCAAGGTAAGTGATGTAGGCTAGTGCCGGCAAATCTTAATCTTAATATCAGAAAACGTTTAATTGTAACTACTCCATGACCTTGCGTTATGTAACGTGTGCTAACATTGTATGCTATCATGAACAAACTCTTTCCCTCGAAAAATAAAAACGAAATAAATAACTGATAAACTGATGAAGTTGTCACTCCGCCACTCTCCATACCAAATTGACATTAACTTATATACAGTAAATGTAAACGCAGTTTAAAAGTGAACATACATCGTTTCATATTTTAATATTTACCGTGTAATACAGTATTATCTGCTGCCTGTCCCATAGGAGAACTGACCGTGCAGGGATTGTTTGGAACTATGACAGTGTACATGAACCACGTGATGGCGAGATCAATCAGTGTCGTAACTCTCATTCAATGGCTCTGGCAGCATCTAGCAGGCCTATGATGACGTCAGCATTTCCACTCCTTTGATTGGATTGTCAGTGCTTACAAACAAGCGTTTGTAGCGAGATTAGCAACCTGCACAAGGTAAACTATTTCCGTGTAGATTTTAAAGCTGTTTTTTCAACCTACAATGGATGACAGCGGAGGAGAAATTGATTTTGGGAAGCTAGCAAGTCTGTCGCAGCCGGGGAAAGGGTAACAAGCAACGGTGCATTTGAACACTTTTTGGGAAAGCCGACTGGATCTACAGCTTAACAGACAAGTGTGCAGGGAAACAGCACCACAATGGTTTTTTTTACCAGGAATTCGCTAGTTGCACGGGATGCTGATTTTTATTTCCGCTTCATTGAGAGTGCGCTTATAAACTTCCGTTCTAAGGTAGGGCGAAGTGAAAAGGCTGACGTTAACGTTACCTCAGCAAGGAAAGAAGATTGCACAATTTTATACAAGATGTCTACAAGACCTGCCGAAGGTTAGCATCAGTGATGTACATCGGCTGGTACAAGCAGCAAGCTTAGCCCCGAGGAGCAAAAGAGAAAAGGGGTTCAAGATGTACATATCGAGTTATGCGTTTTGCAACAGGTTGCATAGTAACAATAAGTGAGCTCACATCAACTGGTAGCTAGCTATGTGTGTGTGTAGCATGAGCTACAGATTTCTTTTCGTTTTGTAACCCTGTCATGTAAAATGATAAATAAATGACCTAAACCCAAACTTAGCTTTCATGGAAACCCCAGAAACTGGTTGTGACGGCTGCTGTTCTTTACTGTATGTTCAGTATAATCCATGTAGGGTCCAATTATTTTTATTGGCCAGTGGTAGGTAAGTGCTGGTTGTGTACCCTACATCTATGTTAAGCTGTTCTACTAACACAATTATATGTATTTATAATATAATAATAAGACAATACATTGAGACAGGTGAGACAGGCTACACAAGCGTATCTGTTTGAATGTCCTTAAATTACAGTATTCCAAACAGCAGAACTTCTGTGTATGTGATGCAATTGATAACCTAGCCTTTTCCCACACCTACTTTACTACTTGCCTGGTCAGCCTGCTCTCAGCATTCTAATTTTTCTGTGCTGTATTCAAGTAGTGTCCTAAATGTGAAATGCCAGACATTTTGTTTTAATGTGTAGATTGTCTTTGAGGACTTCCCACCTGTGGAGATATCAGTGGCAGAGTGTTCCTGTGTAGCTGGAACAGCACTCTGCAACCACAATGTTGCACTGCTATTCCAGACTGCGCACCACTCCACACTCAACCTGGCTGCTGTAGCCCCTGTCCTTAGCTGCACAACCAAACCACGGTTTAATGAGTATTTCCTTTGTGCCAGGAGCTGATCTACTATGTTGCATCAATGACCATTTGAATTCATTTGACAATTATTTTGTGTAATTAATAGGGTATGTTCTTGAGGAAAGAAAGGAGGATGGATTTTGTGTGCACATAATCAAACGTATCGGTGAGTAAAGGCTAGTGACTTTTATTTACATTATTTGATTTTCTTGTCATTTTATTAAGTAAATAGTGATGCTTCTGCTAGAGATGATGTGGTGCAGCTGTGGCTGCAGTGAAAGGAGACTTGTTGAAATGTGTTTTTTGGGTTTCTTGCTTTAGTAATGACATTCATTGTCGCTACATTGGATACCTGTCTGTGATGCAGCGCCCTGTTATACTCCGCTTCTGTATAATATTAATGGTTTCTATAGCCATAACGTGATAATAATGGTATTAAGAGGTGGATTTATTCAGGTAGGACACTACTGAAAGCCTAGGAGGGAAATGCACGGCACGCCACTGTAATTGAATTGACATGGATAACAACCTGAAATGAAAATAACTGTTATAACTGTTTGTCTGGAACCACGGTGAGCTACACCGAAGGAGCCTTGCAGCTGATCAGGATTCTGCTCCTCAATAGCAGTATGGTTGTACTTCACTCACCTCTTGTACCAAGACTCCGCTTCTGTGTTCTCATTGGATGATCGCAGTAGACGGCCCAGGTTCACCATGGCAACATAGTGCGCTGGTTTAAGTCTGACAGCCTGCTGGTAGTGAGCGGCTGCCAGCTCCCCCTCTCCTGGGGAACATGAGAGGAAAATGGAAGGAAAGGAAGTGGGAGGATGGAAGAAAGGAGTGAATACATGAACAAATGTAAGATAAATATTGCAGGAATTAAGAAGGACATTTTAAAAAAACATACACGAGGGAAAGAAGGAGAGATTTAAGAAAAAAAAAGATTTAAGAAAAGTGAGGCAGGACACATGAAAAGAAAGATTGCAGGATTATCTATTAAATGTGTTAGCCTAGACTATTCAAACTGAATACCTGCAGCAGCCCATTTACAAAAACAGAGTTGAACAACATGAAAAAACACTATTATGTGTAAATGCTTACAATTAGTGGTGCACAATATATCGGCTGCCGATATAATATCGGCCGATATGGTCAATTTTTTTACACATCGGTATCGTTCCGATGTTGAAAACAGGGCCGATGTAAACAGGCCGATAACCATTCCTGTGTATTTGACGTGTGTGTAGGCTTTGATGTAAGTGTGGGGGCAGGGATGTTTGTTTTTGCACGAGCGTATACATTTACACATCACATAATGTGACATAATTTGCTGACGACACGACCGTCATCGGCCTGATCACAGATGGCGACGAGTGGCGTACAGAGAGGAGGTCAGAGCCCTGACATCTGGGTGCCAGGACAACAACCTCCATCTCAACATCAGCAAAACAAAGGAGCTGATTGTGGACTTCAGGAAGAGGCAGAGCGAGGCACACACCCCCATCACCATCAACGGGACTCCTGTGGAGAGAGTCAGCAGCTCCAGGTTCCTCGGGGTAAACATCAGTGAGGACCTGACATGGACACATCACACTAGGGTCATATCCAAGACGGCTCGACAGCGGCTCTTCTTCCTCCGCAGGCTGCGGAAGTTCAACTTGGACTCCAGGATACTCTGCAACTTCTACAGGTGCACCATCGAGAGTATCCTGACTGGCTGCATCACTGCCTGGTATGGCAGTTGGACCGCCCTCAACCGCAAGACTCTAGAGAGGGTGGTGAAAACTGCTCACCACATCACCAGGACGGAGCTGCCATCCATGGAGGACCTCTACACCCAGCGGTGAAGGAGGAAGGCCGGTAGGATATTAAAGGACATCTGGCAGACTGTACCGCAGCATCCGGACCAAGACCACCAGACTCAGGGACAGTTTTATACCACAGGCTATAAGACTGCTGAACTCCTGAGCTCTGTGAATGTCTACTCACATCTGTTTATAGTACACACACACATCACTACTATATATATATATATATATATATATATATAAATTATACACATCTGCCATACACATCTGTTTATACGTAATATATGTATCTGTCCATACCTCCTCATTCAACAGTGTAAAGTATTTAAATTACTGTAAAGTGTATTTAAATACTTTCAATGTATTCCACATATGTATATATTTCAAACCCTTAAATCTTTATTGTTGTTATTGTAAATATTCTTCTCTCTTTTTGCACTATTTTATTTATCTTATTCGCACCATGTATGTTGAGTTGTTGGAGGAGCATGGGATATAAGATTTTCATTGTCAACATATATGTTGCATATGACAAATAAAACCTTGAAACCAACAACCCATCTTTATCATGGCTGCAGGTTGAGGAAGCCTCATGTAGTACCTCCTCTCTGATCCCTGTTGTGCCTCCTCCTGACTTCGTCACCATCTGCACACTCCAGTAGTGTTGTAGTGAAAAACTGCCTTAGAATCTGGAATCAGTTCAGGCTACAGGTAATACCTGTTTTGGCCCCAGTACATTTTAACCCTCTGTTCACTCTTTATTGATCTGGAAAGACCTAGGGATTTTGTCAATAAAACAGCTTTACATTAGTGGGATATTTGCTTCCTTCGACCAACTCAATCAGGTTTTCAATTTGCAGCCCACTCATTTCTTTAGATACTTGCAAGTCAGATATTTAGTTCGCAAACATTTTCCTGGCTTCCCTGCCCTATCTTCCCATGCTCTCACTAATGCCATACTTGATGTTAACCCGAGTCTCAAAGGTTCGATGTAAACTGTCTCTTTGATTGTACCTTGTTTCACAGAATGAATCCTTGTATTAATGCCGGTTCATGCATGAGGTGTAATATGTATCTGTTATGCTCAAAATCCCACAAATAAATCATTAAAAAAATACATATATATATACATATATATATGTATGTATATATATATACACAAATATATACACATATATACATACATATATACAGTGGGGCAAAAAAGTATTTAGTCAGCCACCAATTGTGCAAGTTCTCCCATTTAAAAAGATGAGAGATGCCTGTAATTTTCATCAAAGGTACACTTCAACTATGAGAGACAGAATGGGGGAAACAATCCAGGAAATCACATTGTAGGATTTTTAATGAATTAATTGGTAAATTCCTCTGTAAAATAAGTATTTGGTCACCTACAAACAAGCAAGATTTCTGGCTCTCACAGACCTGTAACTTCTTCTTTAAGAGGCTCCTCTGTCCTCCACTCGTTACCTGTATTAATGGCACCTTTTTGAACTCATTATCGGTATAAAAGACACCTGTCCACAACCTCAAACAGTCATACTCCAAACTCCACTATGGCCAAGACCAAAGACTGTCAAAGGAGACCAGAGACAAAATTGTAGACCTGCACCAGGCTGGGAAAACTGAATCTGCAATAGGTAAGCAGCTTGGTGTGAAGAAATCAACTGTGGGAGCAATTATTAGAAAATGGAAGACATACAAGACCACTGCTAATCTCCCTCGATCTGGGGCTTCACGCAAGATCTCACCCCGTGGGGTCAAAATGATCACAAGAACGGTGAGCAAAAATCCCAGAACCACACGGGGGGACTTAGTGAATGACCTGCAAAGAGCTGGGACCAAAGTAACAGGCTACCATCAGTAACACACTACGCCGCCAGGGACTTAAATCCTGCAGTTCCAGACGTGTCCCCCTGCTTAAGCCAGTACATGTCCAGGCCCGTCTGAAGTTTGCTGAAGAGCATTTGGATGATCCAGAAGAGGATTGGGAGAATGTCATATGGTCAGATGAAACCAAAATAGAACTTTTTGGTAAAAACTCAACTCATCGTGTTTGGAAGAGAAAGAATGCAGAGTTGCATCCAAAGAACACCATACCTACTGTGAAGCATGGGGGTGGAAACATCATGCTTTGGGGCTGTTTTTCTGCAAAGGGACCAGGACGACTGATCTGTGTAAAGGAAAGAATGAATGGGGCCATGTATCGTGAGACTTGAGTGAAAACCTCCCTCCATCAGCAAGGGCACTGAAGATGAAGCGTGGCTGGGTCTTTCAGCATGACAACGATCCCAAACACACCACCAGGGCAACGAAGGAGTGGCTTCGTAAGAAGAATTTCAAGGTCCTGGAGTGGCCTAGCCAGTCTAAATACTTTTTTGCCCCACTGTATATATATACACTATATAGACAAAAGTATTGAGACACTCCTCTTAATTAATGAATTCAGGTGTTTCCTTCAGTCCCACTGCCACAGGTGTATAAAATGAACACCTAACCATGCAATCTGCCTTTACATACTTTTGTGAAGGAATGGGTCGTTCTAAAGACCTCACTGAACTCCAACCTGGTCCTGTAATAGGATGCCACCGTTGCAACAAGTCACAGCCAAGCGCGGGATGGAATGGTGTAAAGCAGCCACTGGACTCTGGAGCATTGGAAACGTGTTCTGTGGAGGGACCAATCATCTTCTCTATCTGGCAGTCTGATGGACCAGTCTGGGTTTGGGGAATGCCAGGAGAACGTTACCTGCCCGAATGCACTGTGCCAACTGTAAAGTGTGGTGGAGGAGGGATAATGTTATGGTATGTCTTTCTGGGGTTGGTCTGGCCCCTTAGTTCCAGTGAAGGGGATTCTTAATGCTTCATCTTATCAAGTCATTCTGGACTATTTTGTGCTTCCAACTTTGTGGAAACAGTTATTTTGTTCCAGCATGACTGTGCCCCAGTGCACAAAGCAAAGTCCATAAAGGCATGGTTGGATGAGTTTGGTACGGAAGAACTGGACTGGCCCGCACAGAGCCCAAACCTCAACCCCCCTGAACACCTTTGGGATGAACTAGAACGAAGATTGGCCCTCTCGTCCAACATTCCCACAGACACACTCCAAAATCTTGTAGAGCCTTCCCAGAAGATTGGGGGCTGTTACAGCTGCAAAGGGGGGGGACCAACCTCATATTAATGCCTAAGAATTTGGAATGGGATCTCATAAAAGCTACTGTAGATGTAACGTGGAGGTGTCTCAAAACTTTTGAATAGTGATAGTGTATAACTATCTGACCCATCCAGGGAGGTCTGTTGTTCCTTCCTTCAGACTCTACCAGAGGCCTGGGAACCAGAGGTGGGACCAAGTCACTGTTTGGCAAGTCACAAGTCAGTCCCAAGTCTTAGCAGTCGCGTCCAAGTCAAGTCCCAAGTAAAGACAGAGAAGGGCAAGTCGAGTCAAAGTCCGAGTCACATCAAAGCCAAGTCACGTCCAAGTCCCAATCTTTTTCAACATGTACTCTTCACTTAATATTGCAATTATTAGACCATCGATCATCATTTTAACATCAATCTAATCTACATTCTAATTTTATAAATACAGATTGAAATATTTTCAATGTTTCTGTATTGAAATCTTTTACGATATACACATGCGCCCTAAGACCTTCAAAGTATCTTAGAGAGGATGTGAGAGTGAATATTGGGTTTGAATTGTATTAGCACGGAAGGCACCAATGTGACCATAAAGTTAGTAAAGTGCCTTGACCAGTGAGGCATTTGAGCTGTGTGGATGTCTGAAAGCAGTGCTTGAGCATGCCAGTTACAGTTACATAAACAATTTCCTTTAATTACAGAGAGACTTAATATTTCAATAAACAATGTTTAATCTGCATTACAAAACTACATTACAAAAACAGCAGAGAGAGAAAAATATTTTACGGTTCACATCAGGAAAATGAAAAGTTAACCATTTTTTTTCCTCAGGTGTTGCTTCCAAAATGTAAGTGTGTGTGTGTGTCAGTGTGTGTGTGAGTGAGAGAGAGAGAGAGAGAAACTAAAATGAGAAGGTTGTTTTTTTCTCAGGTGTTGCCTCTGCAAGTGTGTTTGGTTGTGTGTGTGTGTGTGTGTGTGTGTGTGTGTGTGTGTGTGTGTGTGTGTGTGTGTGTGTGTGAGTGTGTGTGTCTTTGACAACAGTGTGCTCAACATCTGTGCACAACTAGAACATCTGTGCAACAGAAATCAGTACAGTTGAGAGAAAAATACGGGTACAGTCATCGGGAAAATACATTTTTCTCTGGTTGTGCCTCCAAATGTGTGTGTGTGAGAGAGAGAGAGAGAGAGAGAGAGAGAGAGAGAGAGAGAGAGAGAGAGAGAGAGAGAGAGAGAGAGAGAGAGAGAGAGAGGCAGATGCAGACCGGACATGCAGCTCTCGACTGGACATGCAGCTCTCGACTAGGCTTCCCTTCCGCGGCGCAATTGCATCTTTGCTGTTCTGATTGATCAGAACTGAGTGAGAGGATCAATAAAGATGCCGAAAGTAAAACGCTCCAAGGCTTGGCTTCATTTCACATCTAAGGATGCAGATTCTGCGACATGCAACACATGTCTTAAAGCAATAGCATGCAAGGGAGGTATCACTTCTAATTTAATGAAACATCTGACGGTGCATGGAGTTTATTTAAAAGCCGATCAATGCACCGTATTTGATAAATTACGTGACGAAAGGCCAAGCACTTCAACGGCAGCAGCCAGTGTCGGACAAATAGAAGAGAGTCCCAGGCTGGGACTCTCTATATTGGTTTATTTATTACTATATGTTACTTGTATTTATATTGTTTAAAGATTTAAGTTAATACTGTATTGTAATTCAATTTGGCCCTGGAAATAAAAGGGTATTCTTTTTTGACAACGTGTGTGCATTTTCGTTTTTTTAAGTACCGGTTCGAGAACCGTTTCGGCACCGGAACCGTTTCAAAAATACCGAGTAGGCACCGGTATCGGATAAAACCCAATCGGTACCCAACCCTAGTCTCGAGTTAATAGTATTCAAGTCCAAGTCGAGTCGCAAGTCATGCCGAATTTGATCAAGTCAAGTCTGAAGTCATTAAAATCATGACTCGAGTCTGACTCGAGTCCAAGTCATGTGACTCGAGTGTACATGTCTGCTGGGAACCTTAAGGTTCTGCACAGTATCTCAGCTGTTCCAAGGACTGCTCTCGGATATTGTTCCTGGGATTTGTTGGGAGCCACTGTACAGCAAAATCCCAGTTTGGGAGTTACTGCCCAGAGTGCCCCGATCACTACTGAACCATTGCTGCTTCACCTTCCACATCTTTTCCAGCTCCTCTCTTAGCCCATGGTATTTCCAGAGCTCCTACTGTGCCTTCTTCCTGATGTTGATATCACTTGGGATTACTTTGTACTATCTTAACTTTGTCATTCTCAGCCACCGCTGGGGGGGGTGCTGCACATATTGACCATGGAACTTCCAGCCCCTACTCTGCACAGAAGTTCCTGTACACCAGTGGTTCCCAAACATACTCAGTCAGGCCCCCCATTATGCAAAATGCACTTTTTAATGTCTTTTAAAACCTATTGCCCCCCATATATTAATATTAATCACGGCAGCGTTTAGCTGAGTTTCTCCCAGTAGAAAACTCTCTTCAGAGAGATCATGACACTCCAAAGGGGCGTGGCCAGCAGCAGCTAGTTCATTTAAAGCAGTGGTCGCCAACCCGTCGATCGCGGTAGATCTTTGAAACATTCCCTGTAGATCCCCAAAATAATAGAACAGGCGGCATTAAATTGACGAATAAGATCAAAGAAGGATACTGGCACAATAACTGTCGCAAAATGACAATATACGGCACTAGCAGGTGATAGCTAGTAGACGGCAATGATGTCAGCTGGCATGGCGGAGGCTCCGAGAAAGAAGTCGAAAACGTATAATTTCCATGAGGAATGGGAAGAGGAATTTATTTTCACCATGGTGAAAGACAAGTGTGTTTGTATGCTGTGCCACCAAACTCTGGCGCTGTCTAAAAGAGGAAATCTGGAGCGGCACCACAACACTAACCCCGACAAATTCAAAGACAGTTTCCCCGCCAAGAGCGCAATCCGCGCTAGGAAAGTTGCTGAGCTGAAAGCTGGGTTGAAGGCTCAGCAGTCGCTTTTCACAAAACCTGCTGCTCAAAATAAGGCTGCGACTGAAGCTTCATTTCGTATTAGTCACCTTTTGGCTAAACACAAGAAGCCTTTTACATATGGCGATGTATTCAAGAAGGCAATGGCCATCACTGCAGAGACGGTTTTCAACGGCTTCAAAAACAAAGACAACATCAAAACCGCGCTCCGCAGTGTCCAGCTTGGCCCCAATACAGTGGCGAGGAGGGTCGAGGAAATGTCAGGGGACGTGGATCGACAAGTGTTAAAAGATTTGTCACACTGTGAATATTTTTCACTACAGTTTGATGAATCCCTGGATGTAATGGACACAGCTCAGCTTGTTGTATTTGTCAGGATGGCGTTCCCGGACTCTACAACAAAAGAGGATCTGCTCACTCTTTTGCACTTAAAGGAGAGAACGAGAGGTGAGGATATTTACAACGCGTTTAAAAAATATGTCCGCGATAATGACATCCCGATTCACAAACTGGTGGCAATTACCACTGATGGAGCCCCATCGATGCGCGGTGTGCGCGCTGGATTTATTGCGCTGTGCCATAATGACCATGATTTTCCTGACTTCGTGAATTACCACTGTGTCATTCACCAGCAGGCCTTGGTGGGGAAGGTCGTGAACTTTTCTCAAGTTATGACTCTGGTGGTCAAACTGATCAACTCGATTAGAGCAAAAGCGCTTCAACACCGCTTATTCAAGGCGTTATTGGATGAGCTCGATGCCGCGTATGGAGACCTACTCCTCCACGCTGATGTCCGGTGGTTGAGTCACAGCAAAGTGCTGCACCGATTTGTTGATTTGCTGCCCGAGATAAAGACTTTTCTGGAGACAAGGAACGAGGAGCATGAGGAGCTGTCAGATGATCAGTGGCTGCTGGATCTAGGGTTTCTGACAGACCTGACGGCAAAACTGAACGCACTGAACAACGAGCTCCAGGGAAAAGACCGACACCTGCCCCACATGATAAGCGCAGTGAATGCGTTCAAGGCCAAGCTCGGTGTTGGAACACACAGCTGAAAAACGGGAGGCTGACACACTTTCCCAACCTGGAGAAAATGTCACAGGCCATCGGTGACAAGGACGCTTTTCACCCTGAGCAGTACTGTGTTCACCTGGACAAAGTGGCAGCAGAGTTCAGTCGGCGCTTTAGTGAATTGGACGTCATGGAAGATATTGCTGCATTCGTCTTAAACCCATTCCTGACCATTGATGTGGAACAGGTAGCAGCCAAATTCCAGCAGGTATTTGCTCTGCCTAGTGGGGTTGACATGGAGTTGGTTGATTTGCAAAATGGCATTGAGCTGAAAGTAAGATCACGGGACAGTACATTTTGGGGAATTGTCAGCAGGGAGAAGTTTCCACTCATCACCTCATGTGCACTAAGAGTGAGTGCCCACTTTGGATCCACTTACCTCTGTGAAATGGCGTTTTCACAGATGAAAATAATTAAATCAAAGTACAGGAGCCGCCTCACTGACAAACACCTCACAGACTGTCTCAGACTAGCTGTCAGTAGCTATGAGCCAAACTACAAAGCACTCACAGACAGTATTCAGTCACAGCCATCTCACTAACCTGGGTGAGTAATATGCCAGTATTGACATCTGATGGCAATGTGAAAAGTGATGATGCATAAGATGGTACATAACTGCACTGAGCTTATTTACACTGACTGAGAATTTTGTTAAAACACAATTACAGTTCTATTTTATTAATAATAATAATAATAATAATAATAATAATAATAATAATAATAATAATAATAATAATACATTTTATTGATATATATATTCTAAAATGCAGATGTTATGTAACTTGCATGAAGCTTGAGTGGATAAGCATAACACTGCATGTGATCTGCTCACTGCTAGTGTGTTTTGTGTGTGTGTGCCTTCTATGAACAAAGTACTAACCTCATACAAAAGGAAATAGGCCACACCTTTATTTTTTGTGTTGGACATGAAGCTGTACTTGGACTAATTGCATTTAGAATTTTGTTAGCATTACAGCTCTATTTTCTAAAATGCTGATATTAATGTGACTTGAATGAAGCTTCAGTGGATAAGCATAACACTTGATATGATCTGCTTGTCTACCATAAAAAAATACTGTTATATGTGGAAAATTCCACAAATTCCAAATTCCTTTTCTTTTTGTATTGAAATGAAATTGAATAATTTAGAATTGAAATTGATGTGTTAGAATTGAAGTTGATGTGTAGCTATGGCCAGTTTGATAAGCTAGTTACAGTGTTTTTGTTGCATAAATTTGAACGTAGGACCAAAGCATTTCACGTAATTCAAATACAGTTAGCCTGAATAAAAGGCGTCAAGTTGGAAGTACAATCTGGGCTGTCTTTTTCTTTCAACGCTTAAATAGGTAGATCTTGCCTCTCACCAAGGTGAAGGTCAGGGATCTTGGGCTTAAAAAGGTTGGAGACCACTGATTTAAAGCTACAGTCACAGAATCAGCACTTCAGGGTGAGGCATGCTACAATGGGGGATCTGTTTGGTATTTTGAGCAAAACACTTCACAGACATGTTTTGTATGGATATGGCCAGTGTTGGGTGTAACGCGTTACAAAAGTAACAGAGTTACAGTAATGTATTACTTTTTGCTGTAACGCAGTAATATAATGCATTACTTCTGAATTTTGTGTAATATAATACCCATTATAAATCTCAGTAACGCAGTTACAACACATTTTAACCCGAAATTATGTGGTGTTTTGTTTTTAAGAATATACAAACATCGCAAGACATTCCGACACCTTAGTAAGGTGGTTAAGATGGCTGCAGAAACCGATTCACGATTGAGAGCTGCTTGCTCGCAATGGAGAGGTGCAGGCTAGGATAAAAGAAAAGAAAAAGATAGAGTGCGTTTAGAAAGCTTGTCAGCCAAATCCCCGTTAACACACCGATGACAAGGTGAGCTAATGTTGCCATAGAGACTCGTTCATATACAGTAGGTGACTGGGCCATGCTGAGGCTCCACTAACATGTTATTGATAACAAACAGGGGTGGTAGTGACGGGCCATGATTGGCTCTGTATGCAATGTTAGCGTAGTTTTCTTAGCATTCGCCTATACTGCCTATGCCCAGGGCCGGCCCTGGTTAAGAGAAAGATTTATGCTTAAGGGCGCCCCCCACCAATTCGGCGGCGCCCCCCCCACCAATTTGGCTAGGAGGGCGCCTAGTTCACCTATGCCCAGGGCCGGCCCTGGTGTGGATTCTGGGCTGTTGGAACACATAAAATACCTAAAGTAACTAACTAATTAGATTTACTCAAATCATCTTGTAGAGAGATACTTGTACTTCTTCTTCACTACAATTTACAAGTAAATGTGGTACTTTTACTCGACTAAATAGTATTAATACCTTTAGTTACTTTGCAGATTTCGATTAATGATGGTAAATATAATGAACCCTTAAATCAGACTTTAGTTCACCTGGAGTAAATTCAGCAGCTATCCTGCAGTATACAAAGCCATTCAAACTAGCTGCACCTTTACCAGCTCTGAGAATACTTTAATGATCAATAATTATAAAACATATCAGAGATATTATTCTGAAATGGAAGAATCAAACAATGACTACTTTTACTGTCGCTACTTTAAGTACATTTAGATGAGAATACTTTTCTACTTTTACTTGAGGAACATTATGAATTCAGGACTTTTACTGTGACAGAGTATTCCTACACTCTGGTACTTCTACTTTTACTCAAGTACAAGACCTGAGTACTTATACTTTTACTCAAGTACAAGATCTGAGTACTTTTACTTTTACTCAAGTACAAGATTTGAGTACTTCTCCCACTCAAATCTATTATATACATTTATTTTAATTGTATCAAAGAGCCTGCAACCAATGTTAGTTTACAACTTCTTCCCAAGCTTCACACGCCCCCCAGTACCTCCGCGCCCCACTAGGGAATACCTATGTATGTAGTACATAAACACGTACATACATACATACATACATACATACATACATACATACATACATACATACATACATACATACATACATACATACATACATACATACATACATACATACATACATACATACATACATACATACATACATACATACATACATACATACATACATACATACATACATACATACATACGGTGGGGAGAACAAGTATATGATACACTGCCGATTTTGCAGGTTTTCCCACTTACAAAGCATGTAGAAGTCTGTCATTTTTATCATAGGTACACTTCAACTGTGAGAGACGGAATCTAAATCAAAAATCCAGAAAATCACATTGTATGATTTTTAAATAATTAATTTGCATTTTATTGCATGACATAAGTTTCAAGGTTTCAAGGTTTCAAGGCTTAATTGGTCATATGCACAGCATATATTACGTATATGTTGACAAATCTTATGTCGTGTGCTCCTCCAACAACTCAACATACATGGTGCAGATAAGATAAATAAAATAGTGCAAAAAGAGAGAAGAATATTTACAATAACAACAATAAAGATTTGAGGATGTGAAATATATACATATGTGGAATACATTGAAAGTATTTAAACACTTTACACTGTTGAATGAGGAGGTATGGACAGATGCATATATTATGTATAGCAGATGTATATGGCAGATATGTATAATATATAGATATGTGTACACTAAACAGATATGTATGGCAGTTGTGTATAATATATAAATATATATGTATGTGTGTACTATAAAAAGATGTGAGTAGACATTCACACAGCTCAGGAGTTCAGCAGTCTTATAGCCTGTGGTATAAAACTGTCTCTGAGTCTGGTAGTCTTGGTCCGGATGCTGCGGTACCGTCTGCCAGACGGCAGCAGACAGAACAGATTGTTGCTGGGGTGATTGGGGTCCTTTAATATCCTACCGGCCTTCTTCCTGTATTTGATACGTCAGAAAAACAGAACTTTATATTTGGTACAGAAACCTTTGTTTGCAATTACAGAGAGCAGACGTTTCCTGTAGTTCTTGACCAGGTTTGCACACACTGCAGCAGGGATTTTGGCCCACTCCTCCTTACAGATCTTCTCCAGATCCTTCAGGTTTCGGGGCTGTTGCTGGGCAATACGGAGTTTCAGCTCCCTCCAAAGATTTTCTATTGGGTTCAGGTCTGGAGACTGGCTAGGCCACTCCAGGACCTTGAGATGCTTCTTACGGAGCCACTCCTTAGTTGCCCTGTCTGTGTGTTTTGGGTCGTTTTCATGCTGGAAGACCCAGCCACGACCCATCTTCAATGCTTTTACTGAGGGAAGGAGGTTGTTGTCCAAGATCTCACGATACATGGCCCCATCCATCCTCCCCTCAATACGGTGCAGTTGTCCTGTCCCCTTTGCAGAAAAGCATCCCCAAAGAATGATGTTTCCACCTCCATGCTTCACGGTTGGGATGGTGTTCTTGGGGTTGTACTCATCCTTGTTCTTCGTCCAAGCACGGCGAGTGGAGTTTACACCAAAAAGCTCTATTTTTGTCTCATCAGACCACATGACCTTCTCCCATTCCTCCTCTTGATCATCCAGATAGTCACTGGCAACTTCAGACGGGCCAGGACATGCGCTGGCTAGAGCAGGGGGACCTTGCGTGCGCTGCAGGATTTTAATCCATGACGGTGTAGTGTGTTACTAATGGTTTTCTTTGAGACAGTGGTCCCACCTCTCTTCAGGTCATTGACCAGGTCCTGCCGTGTAGTTCTGGGCTGATCCCTCACCTTCCTCATGATCATTGATGCCCCACGAGGTGAGATCTTGCATGGAGCCCCAGACCGAGGGAGATTGACCGTCATCTTGAACTTCTTCCATTTTCTAATAATTGCGCCAACAGTTGGTGCCTTCTCACCAAGCTGCTTGCCTATTGTCCTGTAGCCCATCCCAGCCTTGTGCAGGTCTACAATTTTATCCCTGATGTCCTTACACAGCTCTCTGGTCTTGGCCATTGTGGAGAGGTTGGAGTTTGTTTGATTGAGTGTGTGGACAGGTCTCTTTTATACAGGTAACAAGTTCAAACAGGTGCAGTTAATACAAGTAATGAGTGGAGAACAGGAGGGCTTCTTAAAGAAAAACTAATAGGTCTGTGAGAGCCGGAATTCTTACTGGTTGGTAGGTGATCAAATACTTATGTCATGCAATAAAATGCAAATTAATTATTTAAAAATCATACAATGTGATTTTCTGGATTTAGATTCCATCACTCACAGTTGAAGTGTACCTATGATAACAATTACAGACCTCTACATGCTTTGTAAGTGGGAAAACCTCCAAAATCGGCAGTGTATCAAATACTTGTTCTCCCCACTGTACATACATACATACACACATACATACATACATGAAGGGGTGTTCTTACTCTGCAACAAGTTTAAGTAGGTAGGTGGTACGTGTCAAAGTAGCATCCACAGGAATGGCACGATCCAAGGTTTCACAGCAGAATATTGGCCAAAGCATCACCCTGCCTCTGCCAGCTTGCCTTTTTCCCATAGTGCATATTGGTGTCATGTCTTCCATGGCACCAGGATGCACAAGCACCCAGCCACATGATGTAAAAGAAAACGTAATTTAACATACCAGGCACACTTCTTCCATTTCTCCCAACAAACTGCAATACTCTGTGTGTTCTGCTGTGTACCTTTCCAACAGAAACAGCATTAACTGATTCAGCAGTTTGCGCTACAGGAGCTCTTCTGTTGGATTGGCACACATGGGGCAGCCTTTGCTCCCTACGCACATCATGACCCTGACCACTGGTTTTCCTTCCTTGGACTACTTTTGGTAGGTACTCACCACTGCAGACCGGGAACCCCCCACAACACCTGCAGTTTTGGAGATTATCCGACCCAGTTGTCTAGCCAAGACATCAATTTACCAATCAGCCCTGGGGCCAGATAGCCATTGGGTTTAACTCACCAGTATCCACAAGAAACACTCCGTAGTTATTATGCAGGTCGGAACTGTCCGGACACTTCCCTATTCCTTCCAAATACACTTCTTTGGCTTCAGCAAAGCGTTTCTGTGGAAGAAAGCAGATTCAATGAATACAGATGAAACATTAATTCACAACTCCTAAATTACATTATCTTGGTCTACAGTAGACAAAGACAATACCACAGCTCACTATACTGCTCATAGACAACATAAAACATACTTTAAAAAAACTAGCCTATACTGAGCAATATCTCCTGTCATCTTTATTTTTCTTTATTTTCTATTGTAGCATGTGTGCTGATATGACCTGTGACTTTTATCAAGTCATATTTTCAGTTCCTCTCGTATTGTGTGCATAATTGTTAAAGCAAATAAAGCTTAATTACTATTAGTATTAATAATGAGATGATGATTATAGTGTCCTCCTTATATCTTTGAGATGTTTCACCTGTTCAGCATAGAGTGATGCCAGACTGGAGTAAGCATCAGCAAAATGTGGACCGAAGTGTATGGAGTGCTTCAGCAGAGTCTCAGCTTCTTCTTCCTTCCCAAGTGACCTGGAACACATCGTCATCTCAGTATACACAATAATCATCCAAGTCTACTACCACTATAAATAATCAAATTACAATAATCATGACAACAAAAAAATGTTTTTTTTCCCATTCCAGTGACTCAGAGTTGTACTTATAGACACACAGACAGAACACTGACACATACACACTGTAACCCCACATGCACAGAAGAGATGGTTAAGGAGCTAACAAATAAAGAAGTCTTAATTTCAGCTTCTATCTTTGTTCATGAATCAGAATCAGAAATACTTTATTTATCCCAAACTGGGAATTTTTTTCATTGACTATTATACAAAGGAAAAAGAAACCCTGAGCATGAGACATCATTTTCACACATGGATTGGCCACCACAGTCCAGACCTGAACCCGATTGAGAATCTTTGGGATGTGCTGGAGAAGACTTTGCGCAGTGGTCCGATTATCCCGTCATCAATACAAGATCTTGGCGAAAAATAAATGCAAGACAAAAATAAATGTTGTGACATTGCAGAAGCTTGTGGAAACGATACCACAGCGAATGCATTCTGTAATCAAAGCTAAATGCGGTCCATCAAAATATTAGAGTGTGTGACTTTTTTTTTGGCCAGGCAGTGCCTTGCAAAAGTATTCACCCCCCTTGGCTTTTTATCTATTTTGTTACATTACAACCTGTAATTGAAATGTATTTTAATCTGAATTTTATGTGATGGAGATGCACAAAAAGTCTAATTGGTGAAGTGAAATGAGAAAAAAAATATAAAAATACTTAAAAAAAATAAAAAACAGATCATTGGCATGTGCATATGTATTCACCCCCTTTGCTATGAAGCCCTTAAAAAGTTCTGGTGCAACCAATGTGAAATGAAGTCCACCTGTGTGCAATCTAAGTGTCACATGATCTGTCAGTATAAACAAGCCTTTTCTGAAAGGCCCCATAGGCTGCAACACCACTAAGCAAGAGGCATCACACCATGAAGACCAAGGAGCTCTCCAAACAAGTCAGGGACAAAGTTATTGAGAAATACAAGTCAGGGTTGGGTTATAAAAAAATATCCACATCTTTCCCACGGAGCACCATCAAATCCATAATCTTCAACTGGAAACAACTTTGGACCACAACAAACCTGCCAAGACAGGGCCGCCCACCAAAACTCACAGACCGGGCAAGGAGGGCATTAATCAGAGATGCAACAGAGAGACCAAAGGTAGCCCTGAAGAAGCTGCAGAGTTCCACAGCAGAGACTTGATTGTCTGTGCACAGGACCACAATAAGCTGTACACTCCATAGAGCTAGGCTTTATGGAAGAGTACCAGAAAAACAATTCCTTACTGTTTACGACTCCCTAAATGTATGGCGGAAGGTGCTCTGGTCAGATGAGACTAAAATTGAACTTTTCGGCCACCAAGGGAAATGCTATGTCTGGCGGAAACCCAACACATCCAATCACCCCAAGAACACCATTCCCACAGTGAAACATGGTGGTGGCAGCATCATGCTCTGGGATGTTTTTCAAGGGAAACTGGTCTGAGTCGAGGGAAAGATGGGTGGTGCTAAATACAGGGATATTCTAGAGCAAAACCTGTTTCAGTCTGCCTGTGATTTGAGACTGGGACGGAGGTTCACCTTCCAGCAGGACAATGACCCGAAGCATACTGCTAAAGCAACACTCGAATGGTTTCACCGGAATAATTTAAATGTGTTGGAATGGCCTAGTCAAAGCCTAGACCTCGATCCAATTGAGAATCTCTGGTTTGACTTGAAGACTGCTGTTCACAAACGGAAACCATCCAACATCTGGATGGAGGAGTTTTGCCATGATGAATGGGCAAAAATCCCAGTGGCAAGATGTGGCAAGCTCATAGAGACTTATCAAAAGCGACTTGCAGCTGTAATTGCCGCAAAAGGTGGCTCTACAAAGAACTGACATTAGGGGGGGAATAGTTATGCACACTGAAGTTTTCTGTTATTTTGTCCTTTTTGTTGTTTGCTTCACAATAATAATAATAAAAAACATCTTCAAAGTTGTAGGCATGTTCTGTAAATGAAATGATGCAAAGCCTCAAGCAATCCATTTTACTTCCAGGTTGTGAAGCAACAAAACATGAAAAATGCCAATGGGGGTGAATACTTTTGCAAGCCACTGTATATAGTTTGCGATCAATAAACCTGTGTTTAACTTACATGAGCGTGATTCATTGCATTAAGGATGCAGGACTTTGGTGTCAGTGAGTAAATTTGAACACAAACAGGTATGTGGAAACAGCTTTAGTACTCAGATGGAAATAAATTATGAGCAGTACATGTATGAGCATTAGTCATGCAGTCAGAGACTGAAATTTGCCACCTCAGTACTCGGTACCCAAATGCAAGTCATCAATTACCCTATGAAAACACTACAGTCATTTCACAAACTTTGTGTAAATTAATGTAGAAATGACTGTTCAAATGACTGTAGTGTTCTCATTTCAGTCTCTGACTGCATGACTAATGCCCATACGTGTACTGCTCATCATTTATTTCCATCTGAGTACTTAAGTTGTTTCCACATACCTGTTTGTGTTCAAATGTACTCACTGACACCCAAGTTCTGCATCCTTAATGCAATGAATCACGCTCATGTAAGTTAAATACTGGTTTATTGGTTGTAAACTATGTATATACAGTAGGGAGAACAAGTATTTGATACACTGCTGATTTTGCAGGTTTTCCCACTTACAAAGCACGTAGAGGTCTGTAGTTTTTATCATAGGTACACTTCAACTGTGAGAGACTGAATGTAAAACAAAAATCCAGAAAATCGTATGTATGATTGTATGATTTTTAAGTAATTAATTTGCATTTTATTGCAAGACGTAAGTATTTGATACATCAGAAAAACAGAACTTGATATCTGGTACAGAAACCTTTGTTTGCAATTACAGAGCAGACCTTTCCTGTAGTTCTTGACCAGGTTTGCAAACACTGCAGCAGGGCTTTTGGCCCACTCCTCCTTACAGATCTTCTCCAGATCCTTCAGGTTTCGGGGCTGTCACTGGGCAATACAGACTTTCAGCTCCCTCCAAAGATTTTCTATTGGGTTCAGGTCTGGAGACTGGCTAGGCCACTCCAGGACCTTGAGATGCTTCTTACGGAGCCACTCCTTAGTTGCCCTGTCTGTGTGTTTCGGGTCGTTGTCATGCTGGAAGACCCAGCCACGACCCATCTTCAA
Organism: Eleginops maclovinus; assembly: GCF_036324505.1. Lineage (NCBI taxonomy): Eukaryota > Metazoa > Chordata > Actinopteri > Perciformes > Eleginopidae > Eleginops > Eleginops maclovinus. The sequence goes on from NC_086365.1 coordinate 53,403, forward strand.
TGCTCTTACTGAGGGAAGGAGGTTGTTGGCAAAGATCTCGCGATACATTGCCCTTCCCTCCTCCCCTCAATACGGTGCAGTCGTCCTGTCCCCTTTGCAGAAAAGCATGCCCAAATAATGATGTTTCCACCTCCATGCTTCACGGTTGGGATGGTGTTCTTGGGGTTGTACTCATCCTTGTTTTTCCTCCAAACACGACGCGTGGAGTTTAGACCAAAAAGCTCTATTTTTGTCTCATCAGATCACATGACCTTCTCCCATTCCTCCTCTGGATCATCCAGATACTCATTGGCAAACTTCAGACGGGCCAGGACATGCGCTGGCTTGAGCAGGGGTACCTTGCGTGCGCTGCATGATTTTAATCCATGACGGCATAGTGTGTTACTAATGGTTTTCTTTGAGACTGTGGTCCCAGCTCTCTTCAGGTCATTGACCAGGTCCTGTCGTGTAGTTCTGGGCTGATCCCTCACCTTCCTCATGATCATTGATGCCCCATGAGGCGAGATCTTGCATGGAGCCCCAGACCGAGGGAGATTGTCCGTTATCTTGAACTTCTTCCATTTTCTAATAATTGCGCCAACAGTTGGTGCCTTCTCACCAAGCTGCTTGCTTATTGTCCTGTAGCCCATCCCAGCCTTGTGCAGGTCTACAATTTTTTTATCCCTGATGTCCTTACACAGCTCTCTGGTCTTGGCCATTGTGGAGAGGTTGGAGTCTGTTTGATTGAGTGTGTGGACAGGTCTCTTTTATACAGGTAACAAGTTCAAACAGGTGCAGTTAATACAAGTAATGAGTGGAGAACAGGAGGGCTTCTTAAAGAAAAACTAACAGGTCTGTGAGAGCCAGAATTCTTACTGGTTGGTAGGTGATCAAATAAAATGCAAATTAATTATTTAAAAATCATACAATGTGATTTTCTGGATTTTTGTTATAGATTCCGTCACTCACAGTTGAAGTGTACCTATGATAAAAAAAATACAGACCTCTACATGCTTTGTAAGTGGGTAAACCTGCAAAATCGGCAGTGTATCAAATACTTGGGCAAAAAAGTATTTAGTCAGCCACCAATTGTGCAAGTTCTCCCATTTAAAAAGATGAGAGAGGCCTGTACTTTTTATCATAGGTATACCTCAACTATGAGAGACAGAATGAGAAAAGAAAATCCATAAAATCACATTGTAGGATTTTTAAAGAATTAATTGGTAAATTCCTCGGTAAAATAAGTATTTGGTCACCTACAAACAAGCAAGATTTATGGCTCTCACAGACCTGTAACTTCTTTAAGAGGCTCCTCTGTCCTCCACTTGTTACCTGTATTAATGGCACCTTTTTTAACTCGTTATCAGTATAAAAGACACCTGTCCACAACCTCAAACAGTCATACTCCAAACTCCACTATGGCCAAGACCAAAGAGCTGTCAAAGGAGACCAGAGACTAAATTGTAGACCTGCACCAGGCTGGGAAAACTGAATCTGCAATAGGTAAGCAGCTTGGTGTGAAGAAATCAACTGTGGGAGCAATTATTAGAAAATGGAAGACATACAAGAACACTGCTAATCTCCCTCGATCTGGGGCTCCACGCAAGATCTCACCCCGTGGGGTCAAAATGATCACAAGAACGGTGAGCAAAAATCCCAGAACCACACGGGGGGACCTAGTGAATGACCTGCAGAGAGCTGGGACCAAAGTAACAGAGGCTACCATCAGTAACACACTACGCCGCCAGGGACTTAAATCCTGCAGTTCCAGACGTGTACCCCTGCTTAAGCCAGTACATGTCCAGGCCCGTCTGAAGTTTGCTAGAGGGCATTTGGATGATCCAGAAGAGGATTGGGAGAATGTCATATGGTCAGATGAAACCAAAATAGAACTTTTTGGTAAAAACTCAACTCGTCGTGTTTGGAGGAGAAAGAATGCAGGGTTGCATCCAAAGAACACCATACCTACTGTGAAGCATGGGGGTGGAAACATCATGCTTTGGGGCTGTTTTTCTGCAAAGAGACCAGGACAACTGATCCGTGTAAAGGAAAGAATGATTGGGGCCATGTATCATGAGATTTTCAGTGAAAACCTCCTTCCATCAGCATGGCACTGAAGATGAAGCGTGGCTGGGTCTTTCAGCATGACAATGATCCCAAACACACCGCCAGGGCAACGAAGGAGTGGCTTCGTAAGAAGCATTTCAAGGTCCTGGAGTGGCCTAGCCAGTCTCCAGATCTCAACCCCATAGAAAATCTTTGGAGGGAGTTGAAAGTCCGTGTTGCCCAGCGACAGCCCCAAAACATCACTGCTTTAGAGGAGATCTGCATGGAGGAATGGGCCAAAATACCAGCAACAGTGTGTGAAAACCTTGTGAAGACTTACAGAAAACGTTTGACCTCTGTCATTGCCAACAAAGGGTATATAACAAAGTATTGAGATGAACTTTTGTTATTGACCAAATACTTATTTTCCACAATAATTTGAAAATAAATTCTTTAAAAATCCTACAATGTGATTTTCTCATTTTGTCTCTCATAGTTGAGGTATACCTATGATAAAAATTACAGGCCTCTCTCATCTTTTTAAATGGGAGAACTTGCACAATTGGTGGCTGACTAAATACTTTTTTGCCCCACTGTATCTTTTCATGGGACAAGACTGAAGATATGACATTTTGACACAATGTAAAGTAGTCAGTGTACAGCTTGTATAACAGTGTAAATTTGCCCTCAAAATAACTCAACACACAGCCATTAATGTCTAAACCGCTGGCAGCTAAAGTGAGTACACCCCTAGTGAAAATAGCCAAATTGTGCCCAATTAGCAATTTTCCCTCCTCGGTGTCATGTGACTCGTTAGTGTTACAAGGTCTCAGGTGTGAATGGGGAGCAGGTGTGTTAAATTTGGTGTTATCGTTCTCAAGCTCATTCATACTGGTCACTGGAAGTTCAACATGGCACCTCATGGCTAAGAACTCTCTGAGGATCTGAAAAATAGAATTGTTGCTCTACAGAAAGATGGCCTAGGCTATAAGAAGATTGCCAACACCCTGAAACTGAGCTGCAGCACGGTGGCGAAGACCATACAGCGGTTTAACAGGAAAGGTTCCACTCAGAGCAGGCCTCGCCATGGTCGACCAAAGAACTTGAGTGCACGTGCTCAGCGTCATATCCAGAGGTTGTCTCTTGAAAATAGACGTATGACTGCTGCCAGCATTGCTGCAGAGGTTAAAGGGGTGGGGTCAGTCTGTCAGTGCTCAGACCATACGCCGCACACTGTATCAAATTGGTCTGCATGGCTGTCGTCCCAGAAAGAAGCCTCTTTTAAAGATGATTCTCAAGAAAGCCCGCAAACAGTTTGCTGAACACAAGCAGACTAAGGACATGGATTACTGGAACCATGTCCTGTGGTCTGATGAGACCACGATAAACTTATTTGGTTCAGATGGTGTCAAGCGTGTGTGGTGGCAACCAGGTGAGGAGTACAAAGACAAGTGTGTCTTACCTACAGTCAAGCATGGTGGTGGGAGTGTCATGGTTTGGGGCTGCATGAGCGCTGCCGGCTGTGGGGAGCTACAGTTCATTGGGGGAACCATGAATGCCAACATGTACTGTGACATACTGAAGCAGAGCATGATTCCCTCCCTTCGGAAACTGGGCCGCAGGGCAGTATTCCAACATGATAACAACCCCAAAAACACCTCCAAGATGACCACTGCCTTGCTAAAGAAACTGAGGGTAAATGTAATGGACTGGCCAAGCACGTCTCCAGACCTAAACCCTATTGAGCATCTTTGGTGCATCCTCAAACGGAAGGTGGAGGAGCGCCGTGATGTCATCATGGAGGAGTGTAAGAGGATTCCAGTGGCAACCTGTGAAGCGCTAGTGAACTCTATGCCCAAGAGAGTTCAGTCAGTCCTGGAAAATAATGGTGGCCACACAAAATATTGACAATTTGGCCATTTTCAATTAGGGGTGTACTCACTTTGGTTGCCAGTGGTTTAGACATTAACGACTGTGTGTTGAGTTATTTTGAGGCCACAGCAAATTTACACTGTTATTCAAGCTGTATACTGACTACTTTACATTGTATCAAAGGGTCATATATGCAGTGTTGTCCCATGAAAAGATATAATAAAATATTTACAAAAATCTGAGGGGTATACTCACTTTTGTAAGATACTGTATATATATATATATATATATATATATACACTGCCTGGCCAAAAAAAAAGACCACCACCTGGATTTAACTAAGCAAATAAGTAAGAGCTTCCAATTGGATAACTACTGCATGGGTGATTATGTTTCAGCTGGCAACCAGTTTTTTTTAACTCTGACTGATGCAGTGAGTAGCTTCTCATTTGTGAAACAGTCATTTCGAAAGACATATCCTGTGGTTGTGGAAACGATGTTAATCAGTTTCAGAAGGGTCAAATTATTGGCATGCATCAAGCAGAGAAAACATCTAAGGAAGTTGCTGAAATTACTAAAATCGGGTTAAAAACTGTCCAATGCATTATTAAAAACTGGAAGGACAGTGGGGAAACATCATCTTCCAGGAAGGAATGTGGTCGGGAAAAAAAATCTTGAATGATCGTGATCGGCGATCACTTAAACGTTTGGTGAAATCAAATTGTCGAAAAACAACAGTAGAACTCACGGCTATGTTTAATAGTGAAAGTAAGAGCATTTCCACATGCACAATGCGAAGGGAACTCAACGGATTGGAACTACACAGCTGTGTAACCGTAAGAAAACCACTTGTCAGTGAGGCTAATCGGAAAAAACGGCTTCAATTTGCTAGGGAGCGTAAAGATTGGACTCTGGAGCAATGGAAGAAGGTCATGTGGTCTGATGAGTCCAGATTTACCCTGTTCCAGAGTGATGGGCGCATCAGGGTAAGAAGAGAGGCAGCTGAAGTGATGCACCCATCATGCCTAGTGCCTACCGTACAAGCCTGTGGGGGCAGTGCTATGATCTGGGGTAGCTGCAGTTGGTCTGGTCTAGGTTCAGCAATGTTATGTGCCCAAAGAATGAGGTCAGCTGACTACCTGAATATACTGAACGACCAGGTTATTCCATCAATGGATTTTCTTTATCCCTGATGGCACGGGCATGTTCCAAGATGACAATGCCAGGATCCATCGGGCTCAAATTGTGAAAGAGTGGTTCAGGGAGCATGAGACATCATTTTCACACATGGATTGGCCACCACAGACTCCAGACCTGAACCCGATTGAGAATCTTTGGGATGTGCTGGAGAATCTCCCGTCATCAATACAAGATCTTGGCGAAAACTTAATGCAAGACAGAATTACATTTTGTGACATTGCAGAAGCTTGTGGAAACGATGCCAAAGCGAATGCGTGCCGTAATAAAAGCTAAAGGCGGTCCGACGGAATATTAGAGTGTGTGACCTTTTTTTTGGCCAGGCAGAGTATATACAGTGGGGCAAAAAAGTATTTAGTCAGCCACCAATTGTGCAAGTTTTCCCATTTCAAAAGATGAGAGAGGCCTGTAATTTTTATCATAGGTATACCTCAACTATGAGAGACAAAATGAGAAAATCACATTGTAGGATTTTTAAAGAATTTATTTTCAAATTATTGTGGAAAATAAGTATTTGGTCAATAACAAAAGTTCATCTCAATACTTTGTTATATACCCTTTGTTGGCAATGACAGAGGTCAAACGTTTTCTGTAAGTCTTCACAAGGTTTTCACACACTGTTGCTGGTATTTTGGCCCATTCTTCCATGCAGATCTCCTCTGCAGTGATGTCTTGGGGCTGTCGCTGGGCAACACGGACTTTCAACTCCCTCCAAAGATTTTCTATGGGGTTGAGATCTGGAGACTGGCTAGGCCACTCCAGAACCTTGAAATGCTTCTTACGAAGCCACTCCTTCGTTGCCCTGGCGGTGTGTTTGGGATCATTGTCATGCTGAAAGACCCAGCCACGCTTCATCTTCAGTGCCCTTGCTGATGGAAGGAGGTTTTCACTCAAAATCTCACGATACATGGCCCCATTCATTCTTTCCTTTACACGGATCAGTCGTCCTGGTCCCTTTGCAGAAAAACAGCCCCAAAGCATGATGTTTCCACCCCCATGCTTCACAGTAGGTATGGTGTTCTTTGGATGCAACTCTGCATTCTTTCTCCTCCAAACACGACAAGTTGAGTTTTTACCAAAAAGTTCTATTTTGGTTTCATCTGACCATATGACATTCTCCCAATCCTCTTCTGGATCATCCAAATGCCCTCTAGCAAACTTCAGACGGGCCTGGACATGTACTGACTTAAGCAGGGGGACACGTCTGGAACTGCAGGATTTAAGTCCCTGGCGGCGTAGTGTGTTACTGATGGTAGCCTCTGTTATTTTGGTCCCAGCTCTCTGCAGGTCATTCACTAGGTCCCCTCGTGTGGTTCTGGGATTTTTGCTCACCGTTCTTGTGATCATTTTGACCCCACGGGGTGAGATCTTGCGTGGAGCCCCAGATCGAGGGAGATTAGCAGTGGTCTTTTATGTCTTCCATTTTCTAATAATTGCTCCCACAGTTGATTTCTTCACACCAAGCTGCTTACCTATTGCAGATTCAGTTTTCCCAGCCTGGTGCAGGTCTACAATTTTGTCTCTGGTCTCCTTTGACAGCTCTTTGGTCTTGGCCATAGTGGAGTTTGGAGTATGACTGTTTGAGGTTGTGGACAGGTGTCTTTTATACTGATAACGAGTCCAAAAAGGTGCCATTAATACAGGTAACGAGTGGAGGACAGAGGAGCCTCTTAAAGAAGAAGTTACAGGTCTGTGAGAGCCAGAAATCTTGCTTGTTTGTAGGTGACCAAATACTTGTTTTACCGAGGAATTTACCAATTAATTCATTAAAAATCCTACAATGTGATTTCCTGGATTTTTTTTCTCATTTTGTCTCTCATAGTTGAGGTATACCTATGATAAAAATGACAGGCCTCTCTCATCTTTTTAAATGGGAGAACTTGCACAATTGGTGGCTGACTAAATACTTTTTTGCCCCACTGTATAATAAAATATTTACAAAAATGTGAAAGGTGTACTCACTTTTGAGAGATACTGTATATATATATATATATACTGTATAATATGTAATACCAGACCTGACACTCACAACTAAAACATACTTGTAAGGGTGTTTTAGCCCCAGGATTAATATTCCCATTGAGAAACAGACATGTACAGGTTTTCTCTTTTAGTTTAATGCATTGATACAAACTGTGTTTTGAGATTGCAAATGCAGTAATGCCATCAGAACTTCAGAAGAATTAACAACTTCTGGTTGTTCTCACACATGACAAGACTGTAAAGACTCAAGAATTAGGGGTGTAATGGTTCACAAACATTTTGGTTCGTTACGTACATCGGCTTTTAGGTCACGGTTAGGTACGTTTTTGGTACAGCAGAAAAAATGATAACAGAACATTAAAAAAGGGTTTTTAATTATTATGAAACTGTGAATATTCTCTCAAATGAATACAAAATATAATAAAATAAAGGTGCAGCATTTCAAAAATGAACTGTACTATACTATTCACAAAAGCAGCTTGACATTAGGACTTGCTTGTCAGCTTGTACATTCATTGTAGTTTCACTTTTTTTTTGAAAAATTAACTTTGCAAAAACCACATTGCTTGCAGAATGGGCAGATATCTGTTGTGACTGGAATTGTGTTTCATGGCCTCTCCAACTCCCATTCTGACACGACCTCCTTCAGTACCTCTGCCAGATGTATGCTTGTGTGCTGTTCGAAAATGGGGGGAGTTTGCAGGACGTGGCTTTGCATGTTCCAGTGGCAGTCGGGTGTAATGTAGTGCGCCGTTGCTGTTAAATAACTCTCGGTCAATCAGCTCGCTAATCCAGTAATGAGTGACCCAACAGACAACAAAGAATAAATGTATTCATAAATGTATTCATAACTAGTTCATTTTGTTGGAGAGGTAGATAAAAAAGCTACATGTGTATGGTCTAATTTGAAGTGTGTGTTTTGCTCCGCTCACCATCCATACCGTGGCGGAGCTGCAGGTGGTCAGGCAAAACTGCGTGTTCTCCGTCAACAGCAGCTGATCCTAATCATTGATCCCTCTCTGTCTCGCGTCAGATTCACTCGCGTTTATGTACATATCGATCAGATCTATGACTGCCTGCTTATCAAAGGACACCTAAACAATAAGCGTTGCTTGGCAACGGAGTGTAGCGGCAAATTATAGTGGCGCTGAGTAGCAGCAAAGTGTGAGTTGACAGGTGCTTGTCATCTTCCCTTTATAAGCTTCAAAAATGTATATATCGTGTGAATTTGGCAATAAAAGGTTCATATTCTGAAAGCCAATACTTTGCTTATTTAAAATCAGTCAAAAGACCTGAACCCAAGTTTTTTTCACAAATCCATGTCTATCTAGAAAAGAGCCGTGTACCGGACCGAAGGGCCCATACCGAATATTTTCGGTATGAATATGTATACCGTTACAACCCTATCAAGAATCATATTCCAATTCAAGCCACATTTTCCCACACAGGCTTCGAGTGGAAGACCAGGTTCGTCAATGGCTGCCAAAATATTTTTTTTTTCTTATAAAATCCACTAGGACAATCTACACCAGGGGCTGAGCCACATCCACAGCATCAGTGGATTCATCCAGTTGCAGAGAAAAACACTCACATGTGTCAATATCATTCCTCAATTGCTGTTCAACATCCCCCGCCATTCCCTCGCATCCCCGTGTAACAGAATTTCTTGATAGCTGCACATCCTGAATAGCAGACACAATCACCTTTCGATTTTTAAAATCGGCAAAAAGCGCATCTTCGGCTTCCATGAAGCTTCTTTCACAATCTCACCATCCTTGAAAGATTTCTTTCCTTTTGCAAGAACACGACAGACACGATAAGAAGCTATGGTTGCAGCCTTACTCGTGGTATTGGGCCTGGTAAAAATGGACTGTTGTGCTGCTAGCTAACTTTTCAAGTCCTTGACTTTTCGGGCGCGCAGTGTTAGCTGGGAAGTTTGTATCGTAGCTCTTGTGGACCGTCTTGAAATGCCGCTCCAAATTCCCTTTCTTTGGTAAAGCCACATTTGCATTGCAGATAAGACAGATGGACTTGGCATTCGAATACACGAAAAAAGAATCCTCCTCCCACTCTGAATGAAAATGATAAGTTTTAGATTTTTTAGCCATTCTGCCGCCATGGTAGTATCCACTCGCTCTAGTCAAGCTACTCGCGCCCTTCCGAGTCCTTAGTTAGAACCTAGCAACCATACCATGCGCGCGGATAGAAAGAAGCGTGTGACATTTTTTCTTTGGTTATGTCTGATCTACCTTACTATAGCTGTACAAATCTACACACTGCTTCACGCGATCAGCAGTTCATTGTGCCTATTTAAAATGTTTTAAGTTGGAAGTTTTAATGTAGGCCTATTTTACACAACAGTAGGAGGATAGCCTACACACAACATTTTCTCGCGATCGACTGGAACTCAGCCCGCCATCGACCGGAACTCAGCCCGCCATCGACCGGTAGACCGCGATCGACTGGTTGGGTACCCCTGATCTACACTAATGTCCTCGTGTGAAGGTCTACTGACATCTGCTCTGTACAGGAACACAGAAAAGCATATTGCTGTCTGGAAAGAATCAATCTGAGGTCAACGAGTGGTTAATATCATGAATTGCCCTGCCACATACTTTCATAACTTATGCATTCAAGACAACTCTGACAAAGTCATCCATCTATGTTCCTAACACAACACTGGAAAACCCAACTCTTTAAATTAAAAAGCCATCTATGTTTATATGCCTATACTTTATCAAAACCTCAAGTATTAGCCATACATATATATATATTTTTAAATGTATTATGTATGAGAAATCATTCCTCATAAACAGGTGTTCCATGGACATACGCCTAAACATAATAAAGCATTTATTCAATAGCACCCCTGTGTGATCAGTTGTTACGTGTTTGACACTTTGGCTTAAATATATTTGCAGTGACTTCGCCAAAACCTATTTGGATTTCACTTGGTAGTGCACCACATTTATTTCTTTTAAAAACAGAGGTAATTGTAAGAGACAACTGAACTGAGTTAATGTTTTTTTGTGTTGTTATTGATCATTCTTGTGAGAATTTTCCATTAGCAATAATTTAGAATTTGCTGCTTTAAGGGGATGTTGACAGTTAGCTAGTAAGCTATCTTCCTCAATGGCCTTTCTGTTTCTGTTCCAGAGAGTTTGAGCATTTCTTACTTGAGGAGGTTCCCCAGGTTAAACAGAGCTCGGTTATGCTGAGGGTTGGTGTCCAGTGCCTTCCTGTAGTAGCGCTCAGCCTCCTCTGGGTCACGAGTCAGAGTGCCCAGATTGTTCATGGCGCTGGCATGGCGGGGGTATAATCTGAAAGGAGGGGAGGAAAGCAAAGACAGCAAAAGAGGAGAGGAAAGGAGACGGGAAAGCATATTACAAAAAATAAACAAAACCGTTTTTCACTGGAAGGAGAAAGGCTTCATTTTCTTTGGACAGTTAATCAATGACGACAGCGTAGTTTCTTTCAAAACTCCCAAAAATACAAGTTACCCCATTCAAACTTTTTCAAATACCTTCAGGTTAGAACCTACGCAGGAAGGAGTCGGCTGCAGATTAAAACCAAGAATGATGGACGTCCCTTACTTAAGCGTATCCTTGATGAATATCATATAGATGAACAAGGTTAAAGGCGGGTATTTACTGTATGTGCATTTGTATGGATGGATGTGTGTTTCAAAGATTATTTATTTTATAGCCACTCTGTCGAGATTTGTGGTTGAGGGTGGTGCAACTGCTAAACCAGGAGATGATGAAGCCGCTCAGGATGCTCTCTATGGCGCACCCGTAGAGGGTCAGGATGCTCTCTATGGTGCACCTGTAGAAGGTCCAAACTCTCTCTATGGTGCACCTGTAGAGGGTCAGGACCCTCTCTTTGGTGCACCTGTAGAAGGCCAGGACGCTCTCTATGGTGCACCTGTAGAAGGTCAGGATGCTCTCTATGTGAACACAAAGGAACCTGAAGCTGCAGACTCTCTCCATAGTAGTCCCGTTGATTGCAATGTGGCGTGTTCCTCTCTCTGTTTCTTCCTGCAATCCACAATCAGCTCCTTGGTTTTGCTGACGTTGAGATGGGTATGGGGTCAGATCAGTCTCATAATAAATAAATGCGTACAGAAGGATTCACAAATGTAATTTGGGATTTATATCTAAATGTCTGCATCCGAACAAATATTTTTCACTGTACACACAAATACTTCTCATTCTATATAAATGTAAAAACTTTCACAAATATATTTCTGATCCACAAACAAATAAAAAACGCTTTTGGTGTGTGAATCTTCCTTTATTTGTGTATGAATTTCACTGAATTTGTGTGAATCTCTTTGCACTTGATCATCAAAACAGCTTGACAGTGGCTCTTCCTCCTCCGCAGGCGGAGGTTCAACATGGACTCCAGGATACTCTGCACTTTCTACAAGTGCACCATAGAGAGCCTCCTGACCCTCTACAGGTGCACCATAGAGAGCCTCCTGACCTGCTGCATCAGGGCCTGGTACAGCAGTTGCACCGCCCTCAGCCGTAAGGCTCTACAGAGGGTGGTGAAAACTGCAGAGTCAGAACAGAGCTGCCATCCATGGAGGACCTCTACTCCCAGCGGCTCAGGAAGAAAGCCCAAAGGATTATCAAAGACCCCCATCACCCGAGCAACAATCTGTTCTGTCTGCTGCTGTCTGGCAGGCGGTACCGCAGCATCAGGACTAAACCCACCAGACTCAGAAACAGATTCATCCCACAGGCCATAAAACTGCTAAACGCCTGAGCTCTGTTAAGTGCCTCCATAACCCAAAACATTCATCTGGTTTCACACCATTTATATAATTTGTTATCTTAATAGTTATTAGCAAAACAAAAACATGTAATTGTACTTCACTGTACAATATTTAATACTAAATTTTACATTCTGTATTGTATATTTAATTCTATTACATGTACAAAGAATCCTACATATTTTATCACTTTCAACATGACATTGCATAATATAACTTATTGTGCTTATATTCTGAGATGTATGAACTTCTTTTACTCTAATTTAAACTACTCTGTTTAATTTTGATACTGTTTAGCTTTATTTTATTATTTCGATTTCAATTTTATCATTATTTTGTCTTATGTCCTTTTATAATATGCTGCATTGTTGGAGGAGCTCTGGACCTCAGATTTTCCTTGCCATAACTACACTGTAGCTACTGTGCATCTGACAATAAAAACCCTTGAACCTTGAAACAGAGAGATTCACACACAAGAAGCCTTTTTTATTTGTACTATTTGTATGTGGATTAGAAATATATTTGTGAAAAGTTTTTACATTTATATAAAACGATAAGTATTTGTGTATGCATTGAAAAATATTTGTATTGATGCAGACATTTAGATATAAATCCCAAAATTAGATTTGTGATTCCGTCTGACTGCATTTATTTATTATGACACTGATCTGTGTCAGTTTAGTTTACCACTTAGAAAGACATGAACAGTCTGTCATTTTTATGGTAGGTTAATTTTTACAGTGAGAGACAGAATATTTAAAAAAAGTATTTGTTAATTAAGATGCATATGAGCAGTATATTGGCTCTTTATTAATCATTATAAAACACTTATTAATGCCTTACTCTACATGACCATATTCTACAAGTAATAGCCCATTAGTTAAGAGTTGTTCCTCACTAACCTTTTAATTAGCGCTTATTTATTGCAAGTAAAGAAGTTGTGTTGTACATGAGTTTTGGTCTTAATATGCTATGCTCAATATGGGCCTAATAAGGCAGTAGTACCACAAGAATAGTCATTCTCCCATAATAACACCAAACAAATATGGTCTAGTCTTGTTGATGGTGAATTTGTGTACCTTAATATAAAGTGTTACCAAAAAAAGATATACATTGATTTGCATTTAATTGGAGGAAATAAGTATTTGATCCACTGGCAACCAACAAAAAATCTGGCTCCCAAGGACCGGATAAATAGGTCCTCTTGCTTTAAGAAAGTACTCTGATGTCAAATCTTTACCTGGATAAAAGACACCTGTCCACAGTCAATAAATCAGATGACAACCTCTCCACCAAGGGCAAGACCATGGACAGGTCTTGTGATCATGGTGGAACTAATGTCTAAGACATCAAGGACAAGATTGTAGACCAGCACAAGGCTGGAATAGAAGACAAGACCACCAGCAAGCAGCTTGGTTAGAAAGAGACAACTGGTTTGATCATTAGAAGATGGAAGAAACACAAAATGAATATCAATCGCCCTCGGTCTGGCTCTCACAGACCTGTAACTTGTTCTTTAAGAGGCTCCTCTGTCCTCCACTCGTTACCTGTATTAATGGCACCTTTTTGAACTCGTTATCAGTATAAAAGACACCTGTCCACAACCTCAAACAGTCATACTCCAAACTCCACTATGGCCAAGACCAAAGAGCTGTCAAAGGAGACCAGAGACTAAATTGTAGACCTGCACCAGGCTGGGAAAACTGAATCTGCAATAGGTAAGCAGCTTGGTGTGAAGAAATCAACTGTGGGAGCAATTATTAGAAAATGGAAGACATACAAGACCACTGCTAATCTCCCTCGATCTGGGGCTCCACGCAAGATCTCACCCCGTGGGGTCAAAATGATCACAAGAACGGTGAACAAAAATCCCACAACCACACGGGGGGACTTAGTGAATGACCTGCAGAGAGCTGGGACCAAAGTAACAGAGGCTACCATCAGTAACACACTACGCCGCCAGGGACTTAAATCCTGCAGTTCCAGACGTGTACCCCTGCTTAAGCCAGTACATGTCCAGGCCCGTCTGAAGTTTGCTAGAGGGCATTTGGATGATCCAGAAGAGGATTGGGAGAATGTCATATGGTCAGATGAAACCAAAATAGAACTTTTTGGTAAAAACTCAACTCGTCGTGTTTGGAGGAGAAAGAATGCAGAGTTGCATCCAAAGAACACCATACCTACTGTGAAGCATGGGGGTGGAAACATCATGCTTTGGGGCTGTTTTTCTGCAAAGGGACCAGGACGACTGATCCGTGTAAAGGAAAGAATGAATGGGGCCATGTATCGTGAGATTTTGAGTGAAAACCTCCTTCCATCAGCAAGGGCACTGAAGATGAAGCGTGGCTGGGTCTTTCAGCATGACAATGATCCCAAACACACCGCCAGGGCAACGAAGGAGTGGCTTCGTAAGAAGCATTTCAAGGTCCTGGAGTGGCCTAGCCAGTCTCCAGATCTCAACCCCATAGAAAATCTTTGGAGGGAGTTGAAAGTCCGTGTTGCCCAGCGACAGCCCCAAGACATCACTGCTTTAGAGGAGATCTGCATGGAGGAATGGGCCAAAATACCAGCAACATTGTGTGAAAACCTTGTGAAGACTTACAGAAAACATTTGACCTCTGTCATTGCCAACAAAGGGTATATAACAAAGTATTGAGATGAACTTTTGTTATTGACCAAATACTTATTTTCCACAATAATTTGAAATAAATTCTTTAAAAATCCTCCAATGTGATTTTCTGGATTTTTTTTTCTCATTTTGTCTCTCATAGTTGAGGTATACCTATGATAAAAATTACAGGCCTCTCTCATATTTTTAAATGGGAGAACTTGCACAATTGGTGGCTGACTAAATACTTTTTTGCCCCACTGTACATGTAGGAGAGGTGGCAGAGCAGGGAGGCTGCAGGTACCCAGCGCCAGGGAGCAGTTTCTTTGGACCCAAGTCCAAGCCCTAACAGACTAAGCCACTGCCGCACTTAGTTTAGTATTCGTAAACCACACTGTGTTTCTTCGTGACTCATAGGGCACTTGTAAAACATGTTTAGCTTGTTGTACAGTTATGGCAGGATAATAGCTTGATAGGCTACCAGTTTGTCTGGCCCCCGGGAGCAGATTTGGTGCCTTGGCACTAGAGGGGCAACAATGGGACGAACCCCAAAACAGGAATGGTTTTTCAGGTGGAGGCCACTGACATTTTCCCCCTTCCTCATCTTTTCTGACTTTTTTCACTGGTATTGCGTTTGGCTAGGGTCAGTGTCTCTACTGGTAGCATGAGGCGATACCTGGACCCTACAGAGGTTGCACCGGCAGTCAAACTCCAACAGGATGGCACATCAATACATGCCATTGCCAGAAGGTTTGTTGTGTCTCCCAGCACAGTCTCAAGAGCATGAGATTCCATGAGACAGGCAGTTACTCTAGGAGAGCTGGACAGGGCCGTAGAAGGGCCTTAACAAATCAGCAGGACCGGTATCTGCTCCTTTGTTCAAGGACGAGCAGGAGGAGCACTGCCAGAGCCCTACAATTTCTCTGACCAAACAATCAGAAACAGACTCCATGAGGGTGGCCTGAGGGCCCGACGTCCTCTAGTGGACCCTGTGCTCACTGCCCGGCACCGTGGAGTTCGACTGGCATTTGCCAGAGAACACCAGAACTGGCAGGTATGCCACTGGCCACCTGTGCTCTTCACAGAGGACAGCAGGTTCACCCCGAGCACATGTGACAGACGTGAGAGTCTGGAGAAGCCGTGGAGAATGTTCTGCTGCCTTTAACATCGTTCAGCAGGACTGGTTTGGTCGTGGGTCAGTGATGGTCTGGGGAAGCATATCCATGGAGGGACCCACACACCTCTACAGATCTTCATGTTGCGAGAGTATGCAGGCAGCTCCTGGAGGATGAAGGAATCAATACCATTAACTGGTCCCCACGCTCGCCTGACCTAAATCCAATAACACCTCTGGAACATTATGGTTCGGTCCATCGGAGACCGCCAGGGTGCTCCTCAGCAGGTCCAGGAGCTCAGAGATCCCCTGGTCCAGATCTGGGAGGAAAAACCTCAGGACACCATCCATTGTGTCATTAGGATTAGCATACAAGCACGGGGGGGCAATACACAGTACTGAGTCTCATTTTGAGTTGCTGCATTAGAATTCAGCAGAATGGACCGGCCTGCCCCATCATTTTTCTCACTTTGATTTTCGGGGTGTCTTTGAATTCAGCCCACTGTAGGTTGATCAATTTCATTTCCATCAAACTATGTGGCGTCCTTTCGTTCCCAACACATTGCCCATTCCATATCAGTAGGCAGATCCAACATTTCCTTATTGAGATCTGATATATTTTCAAAGTGTTCCTTTAATTCTTTTGAGCACTGTATTTGACTCTCCTTAAGATAAATAATATGAAAAATATAAACATTTTCACAACAGTTCTTTCAAATGTTGATATTTAGAGTATCATTTATATCAGGGGTTTTCAACTGGTTTTGTCCCAGGGACCACCATTCGGACTAGAAAGCAATCCGCGGCCCACTGATGTGCCTGCGCGTGCGCGTGTGTATTTGGTGTTACATGCATAGCTCAATGCATGAAACATGAAAGAGAGGCCACGCAGATTTTATAATAATAAAAGTAGATTTATTAAATTAAATTAAATTAAAGATTATTTTAAAGAAAGAATAAAGAATAATAAAGTGTTGTGCAATTCAGTATTGGGAAAAGTAACTAAAAATGTCATGCAAAGTCAGTCTAGGTGTGTGACAAAACAACAACGGAGAACAAAAATCCAACAACACCGGAGAACCAAAATCCAACAAATGAAGACCAAGGCAGCCTCAACTGCTGGCTGGTCAGGGCTTTTATAACCCAGCCAGGACAGACCTGTCACCAATCACCTGCTGTAGAGACAGAGAGATTGAGAAAAGCAGAGAGAGATTGAGAAAAGCAGGGAGAGAGAACAGGCTTACCATTAACACAGGGCGGGGCCTAAACCCGCCAGGGTCGTAACAGTGAAAACATGGGAGAATTAGGCCTACCTGTCAGTGTGATATCTGGGCGTGGTGAAGTCCACACAGCCTGTCTATTCGTGGCGAAATGGTAGACAGAGACAGTCTCATGTCATTCTCTGGATCAAGCCTAGCCCTGTACTTATTCTTTAAGTACGCCAGTGTAGAAAAACCACTCTCACACAGGTATGTGGTTGGAAAGGGCAAAAGACACCTCATTGCTTTTGCAGCAAGCTGTGGAAATTCTGTCTGGCAACTTATCCAGAATTTAACAAGGGGCTGTGTGTCGTACATATGCCTCCTGACAGAGTCTGTGGACATCTCAATCAGCTTATCCTCTTCCACAGCCGTCAGACTTGACCCTACTGATGCATCGTCACTGAATGGGAGCAGGATCCACTTGCTGTCACGGCGCCACTCTTCCGAATCAGTGAAGTACTTTGCGAATTGACGCACAAGCTTCCTCAAATGCTCACATATAGTGTCGTTGATGTCAGTGCTGTCAGGGTATTCCTCAACTGAAGGAAACATCGCCAAGTTATTGCTCTCCACTCGTTCGATCCACTTTGACATTTTTTTCACAAATGCGTCGAGCTTCTCGTAGAGCTGCATGACGTTTGCATCTCTCCCTTGCATGGAGCTGTTCAACTTGTTCAGCTCTGCAAAAACATCTGTGAGGTACGCCAGCTTAGTTAACCAGTAACTATCGTTGAAATTGGAAGCCAGATCAGAATGCTTCTCGCACAAGAACTCGTAGATAGCTCCGCGTAGTTCAAACACACGGGCGAGCACAGCGCCGCGAGACAGCCAACGCACCTCTGAATGATAAAGGAGAGAGCTGTGTTCACTTCCCAAGTCATGGCATAGGGATGAAAACAGGCGTGTATTCAATGCGTTTCGTTTTATGAAGTTGACCGTCTTGACAACGACATCAAACACACCACTGAGCTCAACACTGAGATCTTTGGAGGCGAGAGCCTCTCTATGAATCAGGCAGTGTGTCCAAATTACCCCCGGAGCCACCCTCCTTACATGCGCAAACAGTCCAGTCTTGCTGCCACTCATGGCTCGGGCCCCATCGCTGCATAATGCAACGCACCTCTGCCACGAGATATTGTGCTCCGTGAAAAAATCGTCCAGTGCTTTAAATATTTCTACACCGGTAGTTCGCCCGGGCAGTGGTTTGCAAAAAAGAAATTCCTCGCACATAGTGCCACTGTCCTCGTATCGCACAAATGTTAACAGTTGCGCATCATTAGTAACATCTGTCGTCTCGTCGATTTGAAGGGAAAACAGAACTGTCTGAAGTTTTGCCATCAGCTGGTCTTTGACATCATTTGCCATTTCCCCAATTCGTCTTCCGATTGTGTTGTCTGACAACGGAATAGTTTTTAATTTGTTGGCACATTCTTCGCTTACCATAGCTCTGCACATATCTATGGCTGCTGGCAATATAAGCTGCTCTGCAATGGTATGGGGCTTCTTACTTTTTGCAACCCTGAGAGCGACCAGATACGATGCTTTCAGTGCGTTTTCATTTATTTTTGCACTCTTCCTCATGGTAGCCTGCTGTCCTTTGAAATCACGCAACATCTGTTGCATGTACTCAACGGGTTTGGCCTTCAAGTGGACGTGATGCGTCTCCATATGCCGCGTAAGTTTCGACGGCTTCATAGCTTCATTACAGAGAATTGTTGAACATACGAAACACAGTGGTACCTCCTCTCCTGCTCTGTCTGTCGTCACTGTGAATCCATATTTAACATATTCCTCATTGTATTTTCTTTTTCGTCTTTTTTGCGAAGTTGACGCTTCGGAAGCCTGTCCTTGCCCTATCGTGGCGGCCTGTCCCTCTGTCGTGGCAGCCTGACCCTCTGTCATGGCAGCCTGTCCCTCTGGCACTTTCCTCACTACAAAACGATCCATTGGTGCTAGATATATAGCTAGACTAGTACATATGTAACAAATGTTTGCTGTACTACAACCTATCTTAAAATACTCTCGTCGGCTATGCTTATAAATGTGTGTCAACTTTGCTCGCAAGACTGTACGTAATGAATAATAAGTGAGGTTAGCGACGCAACTCATTACCATTAGCGAATCACAGGCTACCATAGACTGGATAGGCGCAAGGCTACATTCTGTCAGCTTGAATTTCCTTTATATTATTTTAAACATATTTTTCACGATATGTAACGGTATTCTGGAAATGTGTTGAAATATCAAAGCGAATTTATATTAAAAAAAAACAATGGTGAACTGATCAACATAGGCTCTTGTCACGGACCACATGCAATGCCGCCGCGGACCACCAGGGGTCCGCGGACCACCGGTTGAAAACCCCTGATTTATATAATAGAACATAAAATGTGTTCCTGTCAGTTTAAAAAGTAACTCTTTTTACCTTATGCCACATAGACTTCTGAAGGGACCTCTGTCCTCCTCCCCAATGAAAGAGAGAATGGGGCAGCAAAATCAGTTTATTTAAACTGAGGGTGAGTGCTTGTTGTTATGAGTTAGATGGAAGCTACAGAGGCTCTCCTCTCGTGCTTTGTCAGGATGCTAACTTAATCAGCACATGGTTGTGATGTGGAGCACTCACATTGGGTAGATCTCACTTCTCTTATTTGTAATTTCCTCGGTCCTCTGTCTCACCAGAAGTTGATTTGTGTGCGCTATCTCAAGGAGCGTCCCATGGTGCTTATTTGTGCCAGAGGACCGAGGACCGAGGATCGAGGAGCGATAATCGAGGAACCACCAGACAATCCTCCGGTGAAATACTCAGCCACTCGCCCCGCCCCCTTACTGTGTATTTGCACTGATTGGACGCCGCAGCGCATGCGCTGATCTGATGCTTCTAAACATGAGAGCAGTTTAACAGCGGAGTGAATACATTAAACTTAGGGAATCAGTCCTCAGTTTATACAGTGCTTAATATTTAGTATCACATTTTTAAGAATGACTTTTATCTTTTTTTTGAAAATTAGTTCTTATTTCATTAACTTTTGGGTCTACACTGTAAAAACTGGGATTGGGGTCAATATAATATTAAATAAATAATACAAAGTAAATTATGCACAATATAAATGACTGTAGTTTGGAATTACATTAAGCTAAATTCAAACAATTTTGAATTATTTATTAATTGCATTTTACTTAGTTTTGTTTGAATAAAATCAGCTGTGGATTACTGAGTAGAAAATTAATGGTATATTTTTAGTAGCATCATAAATGCAAAATATTGATGAATTTTACTCATTGGGAGGTTGTCAGTTCTACTGCCTTTCCACTTCCGCCCCAGGCATTTTGTGCTACATGGTCATGTTCATCATCTGTGTCTGCCACACTTCACTTCTGACTGCCAATTTATCAAAGGTAAGACCTGCTTTATTGTGGTTAATTAACGCATATTTTTTTAAATCACGTTGCTGTTGCAGTTGAACATCGTTTTGCGTTACTGTAAGCAGTGTTCGAACTATGCCGAGATTTTCGGGGGGTCCCATTTTTCTCTCGGGGGGGGGGGGGCGCTTGCTCTTGCGCTTGACTCAGAGCGCGGATCTCGAAAACACAAGCCTACATACAGAATCATACGCGGACAGCACAGCTTTACGGCAATTACGCACATAGGCTCCACACCTCCACACACGCATCGCGTGTAAAGCTACTAGCCACCCATCGTATAGTGAATATTTGTCCGATTCTCAAAACCTGCATATTGAGGTCAGCAGCCGCCTCCTCAAGCAAGCGTGCATTCTTTGCGGACTGGTGGTACAGAGCATAGAGCTTGGAGATGAAAATCTCAAAGTGGTTACATCCAGCAACCTCCTTGAGTGAGTCATGGACAGCCAATTCAAGGCGGTGGGCGAGACAGTGGATTGACTGTATGTTGGGGAAATTGCGTTTCAGCCTCGCAATCAGCCCAGTGGTTTTACCGGTGAGGACTGCAGCACCATCTGTGGCGATGCTAATGAGGTTCCGGCCCACAAACTCGTCATCTAACCCAGCTTGGCGCAAACTCTGTCTCAAACTATTGAAAATGGATTCTGCATTTGTGCCCTGTGTCAGCTCTGCAATGTCCAAAAATACATTGTCCACGTCTCCTTTCCCACTCACGTCACATCTTACATACATAATGAGATAGGCACGTCCGTGCACTGTGCTCTCATCAATGGTTAGGCTGATTCTTGAATTCATTTCTTTTATGTTTGAAACTAACTTTCTTCTCATTTCCTGCGCAATATGACCAATCATTTCAGCACATGATTTGTCTGATTTGTGCACAGGACCCACTTTTGCCCCATTCAGCTCTTGCAATTTCATTATAGCAGGTAGCTTCTGATAGGCTAGCCTTTCCTTGGCCACCATATAGGCCGATCTAAAGGACAGTGCCGTTTCTTCTGTCGCTTTGGCATTAATCGCAGTAACTCTGTTGGGTAGAATGTCCTTTTGCTTGGTTTCTGTTATCTCGACTGCCCTTCTGTGCGCGTTGCTATCCCTATGTTTGTATATTTTTTTACGTAACCCGAATTGTGTCTGGCTACTTACATCCCCGTGTATCCATTCCTCAGACAGGTGTGTGCCACTTCCCATTTCCGATAAAAGGGTTTTTGTGTCCCGGCAGACAGAGCATCCCAACTTGCCATCCTTTGTATACAGCCAGGGGTTTCGAGACTTCCACTCTGTCCAGATGCTCGGGTGAGAGAGGGCCACGGACGTGGACTCACCGGCAGATAGCTCCACGCTGCCTGCTCGATCCTGCTGCATGCTGCATGCTGACCGTTGGTCCTGCTGCACGCTGACCGTGGGTCCAGCGTTTCCAGTAATGCACGTGGTTGCGGACGCTTGTCCACTGTCATGTGCTGACTGAACAACATCTTTTTCCTCAGAACTTTTGCTTTTTAAAAAAAATCCAAAATGGGAAAGAGTGCCTTGCTGTCGTTTAGCCATTGCTAACGCTGACCACTTGCACTTACACGATCTGACTGAAGACGGAATTATTAAAAAAACACTTTCTCAAACTTCGGCCACATCCACAACATACATTGTATCAAAATGCGCATGGGAAAGAGGCACAACCACACACAAACAGGCCTAGAATTTGTGAGAAATTATGGGGATAGACTGCAGTCGTTGTCATATCTGTTTATTTTATCTTTGATGTAAACACAACACTTCTGATATGCAAATAGTTCCCGTTATACACGATTTCAATATCAATAAAACACATTTTGCCAATATTTTAGAGACCCCCCAACATTTCCCAAATCATGTTTTCGGGGGATCTCGTGTCAGTTTCAGGGGGTCTCGGATCCCCCGAGTCCCCCCGTAGTTCGGACACTGACTGTAAGTGACCACACATGCCAGCTTTACTGGGTGTGTAAACCAACTTTTCAAATTTAGCTAACGTTAGCATTAGTGATTCGGTCAGCCTGTGTTGTCTTTGTGTCGACTAAAATTTAGATTTTCTTGATATTTAATCTTAATACAATGCTTTTAAGGTACTGGCTAAAGTTTGTGTTGACTCTTATACCAGATTTACAGAGGCTCTGTTGCATGCAGTTTCATGACTGTTCACTTAAGGTAATGGTGAGAGTCAGAGGACATAACGGCCTCGTCAGTTTTTCTCTCAGTTTCAACCAGTGGTCGCGTCTTGAGCTAACTGAATCAACCCGGTATCACGGTACCCCCCCCCCCAAAAAAACAAAACGTCACAGTTACACGGTATCGTTAACATGGAGAAACACCCGGATGTTGAGATTTTCAATTTGCAGGGTAGTCCTATAGATTTATATAGGGCTCCCTAAGCAGTAAAAGTCGACTTGAGGTCGCGGAGAAACGCTCTCCGCAAACCCGGTCTCACAAGGTTTATCAGCTTTTTTCTTACTCAATATCAAGCTACAATCATTGTAAACGGTGAGACCAACGTCACATTTCACGTCTTGCCATGATTCCGGGCTGGACTGAATACACTGAGCTGTGTTTGTCAATGCCATGCTAAAGTCAGTAAAGTAGAGCGTGGTGCAGACTTTGAGCTGCCAGAGAGGCTTCGTTAGCCCCTCGGTTTGTATCTACACATTTAACCGGGCATATTATGTTTGCATGTGCGTTGCTCAGTATATCCAAATGATATGGAAGATCCGCTCTTTCACTACTATGTTATACATAGAAGCGATTTTGCCAAAAGAGTGTATCCCCACAACAGCCACATGTAAAAACGAGGAGTAATACTTTCTCTTGACAGATAATTTGACTGATAATGTTGCAACCACTAATGGTATTGCTTAGGTTAAAGTAAGGACTTTAAGGACAACATATGATGAAACGCTGCATCATTCAATTTCATTGTCAGGTTTAACAAGATTTAATAATTATTGTTGCATTCAACAATTTTTAAAAATAAGTAAATCTACTGTTAGTGTCTAAGTAGTTTTCACTCGTGTTTATGAGGCAACTTAGTAATTAAAATGCAGATGTGTACTTAAGCAAGATCATAAAACTCTTCTGCCCCCATACCTCTGTACCTATAAATGGATGTTATCTTATTGTTCTCTTGTGGTTAAATACCAAGAGATATGTGTGGCCTTACATCTGATACATGGATGTCTCCAAACTATGTAGTTGTACTGCAGTTAGTTATGTTAAGTGTCCCTTGCACATAAATTCATAATGTATAATGTTTGATTAAGAGTTATAAACTGGTTTTTTTTATTTGAGCTTAAGAACACTGTAAACAATTAATGTTTGCAAACGTTTTTGGGTAATTTGTGTAGTATGGAAATGTATTGGTATTAAAAAAAATCATTTTTATATTAAGAGAGAAAAGTTATAGCAATTATCCTTAAACAATTAATTATTAAATCATTAGTAATTACTGTTAGGGAATATTTTGTGTAAGCTTGTAACCTTTCGCTCAGGCCTGTGACCTCTTCACACACGTGACCATTGGTCTTCTCACAGCTGCTTGTGTACTGCTTGTTTTCAAGTTAGCCAGTTGTGTCCTTCCTCTCTGTTCTCCTCTGGCATAGGCTAACGGCCTTGGAGGTGCTGTTATCTTCATTAAGGAGGAGAAGCCTGGGCTTCCGAAGCCTTGTTGTTCCCACAGTGGGTACAAGCTCATGCTGACCCAAGATTGGCTTTATTGTTTAGGGACAGCTAGCGCCAGTTTATCTGGCCCCAGATGCTGTGGTAAACACCTTATTTGTGACCTAAATGACAGTTTAAGTTAAACGTATTGTCCAAGCTTGTTTAGTCTAGTGTTTGAGGAATGTTGATTACCCATTTGGAAATGGTTAAAACCTCTTCTTATTGTTCGAAATCTTCAGAATTGGTTTGGCAACCGCTGTGGAAACTCGTGTCTACAGTAAATGTCTTGTCAATTCTCCGGCTGTAACTCCGAATAAACCCAACAGTGTTTCGCCATCAAGTTCCTGCTCTCCCGTGTCTCTTTGAGTTTCGTCTCCATTGCTTCAGAAGTTTCCACCACAAGTACTTGCTACGGAAACCTCATGTTCACTTGTTTAACTTTTGAATGAGAAAGATCACGTGTTTGAATAGAATAGAAGTACTTTATTGATTCCTATTTGGGAAATGTTGTTGTTGCAGCATCATCAACACACATGGTGTAACAAATGTGCATGATAAATAAATATAAAAAAACTTACATATGATACATTTGGATTTCTGAGTGATAATGTTTGTTAATCATATACACCCTTTGATTTGTATCATATTTGGAAAAGCAAGCATTGACTTTAAGTGTTTGTTTGAATTGATCCAGTTGCTGTGATTGACTTCAATCTTCAGAAATGGTCTTACAGTGAATTATCAAGTTTGGTTGACCAGTGACAAGCTTGCGCTAGTAAATGTAAAATAAGATATTCATCAATACACAAGTGTTATTTACATTCAAATACCTATGGATTTATTTAAATTTAAAAACATTTGACTCATTTCAGACCATCATTTATGTTGTACTTAAATTGTTGTTTGTTGTTGGTGAAATAATCACCTAATTATTAACTTATAATTATTATATAACATAAAAATATGCTATTGCAAATGCCTTATGTTCTATTTTTCTAAAACACTGATGTAATTAGAGAGCATTCATTTCAAGTTTTCTAATTATAATTTGGTAAAGCATTTTATATCAATTGTCATCAACTTCTTTGGAGGAAATCTCTGACATATACAATGTTTTTGCTATTTCAGGATGCAGATGAAGACAGCACATCAGAGTGCTGACTTCTCAGGGGATCTTTCCGAGGGCTTGCTGCATGCTCATTGGGATGGCCTATGAAGTCAATCATGCCTATCCCAAGCAGCTCAAGTACACGTTGGAAGCTGTACAGAAACTATTTCTTGAACTGGGCTGCCTGAAAAATAAGCTCCTAGCTTGAGAAAATGTCTCCGTCATAAAAATGTCACCTGGTTACTTTTGGCGTTTTGTTAAATGTTTGAGTCGTTTGTTCCTGTTTATTTAAGGACGCCCTTTTGAACGATACTCCATGTATCTATGGCCTTACTGGGCTCCTGGAAAACTGAGTTTCAGTGTTGAAGGTGGATGTTAAAAAAATCCAATGAACCATACTTGTTTAAAAAAGTGGCATCATGTTTTCAAATCAGTATTTGCACAGGCAACATTTCTTATACCTTTTAGTGCCACTGTAAATCAGGATGTGAATATGGTTTCAATGTAGACTTTTAAGATCCATAGAAATATTAGAATTATTTTTGATAATTTTTCATTTGGATCCATTTTAGTAAAAAGTGAATAAGTAATATATGAAAGTAATAGCACTTTTTAAACAGCAGATACACTGTCTTGCAAATTAGTAAAACAACAGTTGGAATGAATGAAAAAAACCGGCTGTATTCCATTTAGGTGAGCCAGTTTCATCGCTCTACCTTTTGCCTATAGTTTTCTCACTGACATGGCTTGCTAGGTCACCAAACAGAATGGGGCCTTAATTAATGTTATTGTTGACACCTCTGCTTTGACAGGCAACAATTATTGCTGTGAAAAAGGTGTATAACCTGATCAGAATCCAAGTGAATTTACCATGTAATATTTTCTTTTTTGTTTTCTTTCTTTTTACTGTTTGAAAAAACATTGTCCCCAAGTGTCTTAATTGGTTATGTTGCCTGTTATGCCCACAAGTGACTGACAGCAGTTAAAGGTCATCAGGCAGTTTGGGTTAAAAAACAATACATTGTTAGAAAGTCAGCAAAATAATTAACAAATAGGGTTTAAGTATACCTTGTGTCACATCCATGTTTTGTCCTTGTTTTCTTACAGACACACTCTCAATCTAATTAAACATTTTTTTTAGCATTTTACACTTCAAAAATGTTGGAAGAAGGTATTTGTGTAAAGTTACAAAAATAAATGTTTCAATAAATGTTTAGCTGTACGTTATATGCATTGTGATGTGATGACTGTACTTAAGTTAGCTGTGGCACTAAGAAGGCAGAATATTGAGTAGAATAGACATAGAATTATTGTCGCAACAAAGTGACATCCAATATTATTGAATAGACTTTAAGTTATTTCTCATCAATTAACACTTGTATTTAAACAACTAATGTAAAGGTAAATAATATTGGCACTGTAATTGTGTTGAATTAAGAAACCAATTAGCTAAAATATGAGTAGTTATACCTTATTTTATTTAGTGAATCCAAATCATTTTCAGCCAGATATTCAGAAGATGTAAATCAATTTCCTCCAGGTATTTAGTAAATATAACTTACTTTTGCTCAGATACTTGGTTAATAAAAATCAAATTTCCTTGTGAAATTGATTTGGAATTGTAGCGTCCCCGGCTAAATGATGGTCGAACTCTCAAACTGATGGTTCATATTCATTTATTTGCGAACCGTAATCCATTAAAGAACGCACCGTATGAACACACACCGTAAGAGCTATAAAGACAAAAGAAAAATACAGTTATCTTTCCTTTTACTTAAATGAAATTATTTTTAACTGCTTTTATCACATAAACAATCATGTAAGTTTACTCCCTTTTTCTCTATTTTAATTAAAAGACAATCTCCAATGGAGTGCTGTATTACCATGAAATAAACAGTTTTTAACCTTAGCAGACCTCACATAAAACAGACAAAATACGTCCTGTTGCATTAATAAAACAACCAACGAGTTAGCTTAGCTCCATCTCACTTCAATACAGACCGACACGGCAGCTCGGCCAATGCTAATAGTAGCTACGACTAACCAAAACACGTTCCATACATGAAACTATCAACGGCAACCAAACTCGAGCCGGGCATAAAACATAGCATGAAAGGGTAACTAAGGGTAACTAAAAGAAACCTTGTGCCCCTTATTAGCCAGGTGCTAGTGCGTTTCATGTGTTTTCCTTTCTCTTTAGTTAGGCACACTTTCAGCATTGAAGCCACACTTTTCCAACTGCCGTTAGAATCCGAAGCACCGGATTTTCATGAGGTCTCGGCAAGACGCTTTCAAAATAAAAGCACTGAATATAACGTCTGCTTAATATATAAGAAATAATGACCTGACCTTAACTAATGTTCAGAAACTAAATAAATAAACATAAAAACAACAAATGAAGTAATGTTCTAATCATATTAAAGGTCATTTACAGGAATAACTACATATATGTTGCAACTTTAACTAAACAGTTGGCCCACTACTAATTCATCCAACACATTTTAACAGCTTTTTTAGTTAACTTGTAATTATTTTCTTTTTGTTTAAATGTAGTCAATTTATTCAATTATTTTTAATCAAAGTTGTTGAACTTACATTTTATTCAATTATATTAATTGTCCTTTTGTCGCCATCATTTTATTGAGTAACCAATTGTCTTGTTTTTTAGGGTGTACAACAAATGATACAAATGTGTACTAACAGAGGTGTCAGAAAAAGACGCAAGTGAGGGACGCAGGGACGCAAGTTAAGAGAAGTGAGATCTACACTTAGTGGCACACACAACTCTGCCAGAGGAACACTGAAGAGGAGG
The DNA here is from genome assembly GCF_036324505.1 of Eleginops maclovinus. Taxonomy (NCBI): domain Eukaryota; kingdom Metazoa; phylum Chordata; class Actinopteri; order Perciformes; family Eleginopidae; genus Eleginops; species Eleginops maclovinus. The sequence goes on from NC_086365.1 coordinate 81,265, forward strand.
GAATAGAGAAGGGATTTGGAGAGATGGAGAGGAAGGAAACTAGGAAGCAAAAGGCATGGAGAGATGAAAGATAAAACAAGATATCTAATGCAGGAATTTAAAGCATGGGAATAAAGACAAGGGTGTGTCATGTGCTACATAATTGCAAAATAAATTACAAAAAGCATTGCAACAACAGACAGTGGTAAAGATGAAGATGAAGTCATTTGAAGAGATATACAAAGCCAACCTCTAATTTGTAAGGATGGTATGATGGATAAAAAGCTGCCATGGTTCACATCTACTAATTTTGACAATTCAACCACAACCAATGACTCAGGGAGAGTTTATGTAACACTTCCTCCATCTCTTGCATGTCACCACTGCCACCCGTGGAGAGAACACACTTGACCGGGTGTACACAAACAGACGGGGGGCATACAGGGCATTCCACCGCCCTCAACTCGGACTCCTCCGAACACATCATGTTGGTCCCAGCCTATTGCCCTCTCAGTCAAGATAGCCAAAGACTGTCCCTGTGTGGCCTGCTGATGCTGACTCTGTGCTCAAGGATTATATAGAGGTCACTGACTCGCAGCAACAAGTTGGGGGGATGTGGACCTGGGGGAATATACATCTACAGCCCTCAGCTACATTAGTAAGTGCGTGGATGACGTCACCACCACAAAAACAATTAACATCTACCCCGACCAAAAACCCTGGCTAAATGCAAAGTTACAATCTAGGATGAAAATCAGGGACTCACCTTCAGCAACAGGAAACCTGAGTGTCCAAAAACACAGCCACATATGCTCTCAAAATCCAGGGCCACTTTTCCAACAATTACCCCCGGAATGTGGAAGGGCATTAAGAGCATTACTAACTACAGTGGATGGCAGAATGCTCCAGGGATCCAGCTCTTTCTGATGCTCTCAGCACTTTCTATGGCTGCTTTGAGGACTCCAACACCACTCCTGGCTCCAGGCTACCCCCACAGGGGGAGCTGCCCTTCAGTATGACTGTAGCTGGTGTAAGGAAGATTTGCAGACGACACGGCAGTGGTGTGACTCAAAACCAACAGCGATGAGTCCAAGAAAAGACAGGAAGTGAAAAACCTTGAGGCCTGGTGCAAAACAAATAACCTCTCCCTCAACACTAAGAAAACAAAGGAGATGGTTGTGGACTTCAGAAAGTCCGGCATCATACCCCCTCCCCTTTATATCGGAGGAGCAGCTGTTGAGGTGGTCCCTTTCTTTAAACACCTGGGGGTGCACACAACAGACACCCTCGCCTGGAGCCACAACACCACCAGCATCATTAGTGCCACTTTTCCACCAAACTGGATCTGGTTCAAGATCCAATCTTTTGCTTTTCTGGTTCTAGCCTGTAGCACCCCTCATGTTTCCACCGCTCAGAGTGGAGCTCGAGTGGAGCTCAAGTGGAGCTGCGTCATTGCGTCATCGTTTGCGTCATGACGTAACCATTTACGTGCCCTCTTATGACACACACACCATTTTACGTCACTGATTTTCTCCCAAACGCTGCTCACAACACCATCAACAGCTCCAGCTCCAGCTCCGGGTTGGTGGAAACTATAGTGGGTAATAAAGGCTGCACAGAGAATCATCGGCAGCAGTCTACCCGCCATCAGGGACAACTACACCAGCAGGTGCAGGAAAAAGGCCTCCTGCATCAAGAAGGAAGCTACCCACCCTGCAAATAAACTGTTTGCCTACCTCCCATCTGGCAGTAGACCGTGCAGAACCAGGGACAGAACCACCAGGCTGCTTTTTCCCTGATGATGTGAGACTGATGAACTATTCCTTAAAAAAACTTTCCCCTCACTGAGCACTGTTCACTTTGGGCTTGATTTGGTCAACTTATTTTTAATCAAGCATTTTTTTGTCTGAGCAGGAGCTTTATATTCAAATTTGAAATGTTATGCTTTCTTTAATAAACTGACATATTAATTTATAAAAATGTTTTTAGGTTGTTCCTCATGTATGACATGTTCTGGAATGACACTAATTTATGATTTGAGTTGTAGCTCAGGCAAACAAAGTGACTCTGTGACATAATACACAGTCTTAGATATTAAACAAGCAGTTGTGTAGAATTTGAACAGGACCATAACGAAGTTGTTTTAATAGCAATAGGCACAAACACACATTAGGCACATGCTGTGACCACAGTCATAGAGGTGTAGTGCAGAGGCAGACCTGAGGGCAGTGGTGTAGTGGTGAATGGCCTCCTGGGGCCGGCTGTTGTCTTTCAGGAAGTTTGCGTAGTTGTAGTGGACTTTGGCATTGTGTGGCAGAGTCTGGATACCAGAGCTGAAACAGGGAACAAGAACAGTAAAATGAGGTGCAGGCACTTGAGCAAAGTCACTGTGAGAAGAAAAACAAAGAATGAAACTGTATTGGAGCAGGAGTCCTGTCTATGTAGGGGTGGGGGAACATTTCTTACACTGGTCACTCATTCCATTTCTGTGCACGATAACATCAGTGTCACACTTTTAATACTTTAATAATGTCAGGGTCATCAGTTAAATAAACTAAACCTGTAGAGATGAGACACACACACACATACACACACACACACACACACACACACACACACACACACACACACACACACACACACACACACTCTTAATTAGGAATTTTGTAAATAGCATGTTTAAAATAGAATTGCATATATAAACTTAAGCTGTATTTCATCATAGTACTGAATTTCTGGTGCAAATGAAAGCCAAACGTTGGCATTTGAAAACAGGGACCACATACTGTAAAATGTTATGCTGGGGATTGAATGTACACAGAAAGTCACTTGTGTGCTTATTTCAGAACAAGGGCAAAAGTCAGACACACACACACACACACAAATACTCCCGCATACGCTCTTTTTACCGGAAGAGGGCCTCCCTGGAGAGCCAGACATGGTTCTGCTGGACGGTCTTCCAGGAGAAGAGCAGGAGCAGCAGCAGCATGGACACGCTGAGGACTGTGGTACCCCAACGGCCAACCAGCGAACACAAACGCCCCAGGCCGTGAGCCACCAGGATACAGTAACCCATACTGGAAGAGGGCGAAGGGAGGGAGAGATAACAGATGATAGCAGAAACAAAATGTCAGTGAATGAGTTAAATCTGTGCTACATTTTTTTTTGCTACATTTTTGCATATACAGTGTTTACCAACCAACCATCTCATATGAAACTGGTCTTCTTTGGAAAATACATATTATATATTGCATGAAGGTGTTTAAGTCAGGTTCACAGCAGTCAGATATAGCAACTGTCCAAGGAATACATATTAAAAAAAAGTATTTATTTATGTGGCAGTGGGGTGTGGTTAGGGCGCCGGCTGCTGGAGTGGTGGGAGTGGCTCAGCCGGTGGCCAGACAGTTGATCGGAATCAGGTAATGAGGCACTGATTAAAAGCATGGTCGTAACCTGGTTCTGGTCTCTTGCAGTAGACAGGGCCCAGTGTGAGGACTGTCTCCCCTCCCTCGCCCGACGAGAGCGACTACCAGTTTGCTACCCGAGTAAAATTGTTATTCCGCAATAAAGATTTCATTTTGTTTTCAACCTACCGAGCCGTCTTTCCGTCAGTGGGAACCCCGGTGTGAGCCCGAACGCTCACAATTTACTTAAAAAGATAAATAAAAGATAAGGAATCCCTCAACCAATATTGATGTGCAAAAGGAAAAAAAAATTGAAATAAATATCTTTACGGTCTGGAATTCCCATAGTAAGACAGTGGAAACTTCTTCACTCACTTCCATATTTTTTTGCATTACCACACAAGTTTATTTATGTTTTTACCCTTTTTTTTCACCCATTTTGAGTTTTCACTGTAACTTCAGCTATTTTGGTGAACTTGTGAAAAATTAATTATTGAGTGAGAGCCCTGACGGAACCTTTATGCTTTGTATAACCATCTTCTGGCTAACGTAGCAGATTTGAGAGTGAAGAAAAGGTGATTAGTGAAAGAAACGGACAGAGAGAATGACGTCACAGCACATAAAATGCAGAGTCACTAGATACACAGTTCTGTGTCTGAATGTACTGCAGTCTGCCGTTTGATTCTGCTGTGCTAAAATTAGTTGAAATAAATTACACAAAAAACTCTGCTGACAGTTTTGTTGCATCAGTTGTGCAGTAGGTTAACAGAACACAGTGTGATCAGCTTTGGGGATTTCTCTGAGCCCTTTCCCCGAGGGCATGAGCTTATAATTTGTTTGCTGTGGTTTTGTGTTGAGATGTTCACTTAAAGGTCTGATTAACATGTAAAACAATTGTAACTATGTTTTTTGGGACGAAAAAAAAATGCATAAAAATAATGCTGTATGAAAAAATACTGTATGAAAAATGAATACCAACACAGAAACCATTTATTATTGCAAAATCAGGCTAAAATAGAAGGTTCTAGTGGATACTAAATGGAGAGCCTTTTGGGAGCCGTAAAAGCTGGCTCCTCTAAGGAAGCCGAGCCTAAAGAGCCAAATCTCTGAAAAGAGCCGGAATGCACATCACCAGTCATTTCCTTTGTCTCAGCAACCAACCGTGAAAATACAAAGGGGGCTTTAGACCAAAAAACAAAATCTCATTGGCTGGTGTCAATTTCTGACAATGTGAATCGTTCAGATGCGTCGCGTGATGTGCTATGACACTTCCTAGTTTAGCTTTCCGTGGGACATTTCAATCTCAAAATGGAAAAAGAACAGTGAAGAAAACTGTCACAGAGAAGACGACAACAATTTTAACTTGCACCGAGCAAAAACTAAAAACAAATAAACCCAGACATGAGATACATTAACAGAGTGCATCGATGCACAAGCTGTCATCCAAACAACAGGTGTTGTAACATAATAATAATTGATTTAATGTTGTAATCCTTGACAGGATATGCTTTTATTTTGAAGTGCTAGTTGCTGTGTTTCCGGTTAAAAACAAATAAAAAAGAATACGAGATGTTGAGTGCATGTTTTCAAACTTTACCACCATTATCTTTGTGAACTGCTGTATTACAAGTAAATGTTCAGTTTGGACTAAACCCGCTTTGATCTTTATTTCACTACACAACAACAGGAGGGTTGGATAGTGCCACGCAGCAAAGGCTGATAACTCATGTAGCACGGTTGGATGAAATGCTCAGTGGGTTGATTCTGTTCAGGTCATATGCTGTGCTACTCAGTTTTCAGTTGTAATGTGTTTTATATGTTGTATATTGTTGTTGATTATATTGGATACTGTGTCTGTAAATACTATTTTCCAATAACAAAAGAAGGGAATTTGACAATACATATCTGATAAGGACGTTTTCTTAAAATGAGTTTTTTCTCATATTGGGAGCAAGAGATTTCCACTTCAATAGCACTTACATTACCAAACCTTCAAGTTTTATTCCTAACAATATTCTGAAGGTTTTTTACTGAAGGGTTTGTTCATATATCATTCATAGCCTGAATTATATAACATTTTATGTAAAAACATGGTGAAAATTGATATTTTACAGCTGTTGAGAGTATTTTCTGATTTAACGAGTGATAAAAAGAGATATCCAAAATCCCTTCTGTAAATACTTTAGACTGTAATAGGAGTAGAAAATGAAACGAGAATTTTGAACCTGACTTTATCAAAAGTTCAGAATTGTGTTCCTGAAATGTATTCAAATATGCGCATACTTAATTAGACAATGGCTCATTTGCATATTAAACATGCTATTTCAGAAAACTTGTAATATAAAAAAAATTGTCTTAATGTACGTAATTAACTGGAGAAATGTCATGCTGATATCTTTAAGTTAAAAAAATGACCCTATTCACCTGTAGTGTCTCGCCTTGGATTGATAAACAAAGAAACATGTTTGGAAGAAATGAGGATGACTTACTCCTCATAGAAGAATGGGAGTACAAATCGGACACCATAGATATATGACGGCATGTAGATGAACACACACAGACTCACCTTGGCATGTAGAGAACCCTCTCTGCTACGACAAATCCAACCCTGAAGAAAAGGTTACTGGCGGGAATGAAGGGAAACATCAGGAATAACATTCCAACCAACACCTCCCTGCTCCCCGGGCCCTGCACAGACAAACACACACTGTTTCGATAAACTCAGTCAATTCTCTGTGTAGCCGCTGTCATCAGCACGTTCTTCAACTGTGACTACTGTCGATTAAATGATCTAATTTAGAGTGAATGTTTTTCTGGGAAGCCCATATCTGACACAATTTATTTTTGATGAAGCGCATAGCCTCTGCCCTTCTCCCTCTATGGCTGTACTATCAGTATTAAGAGCTAGATATATGTGAAGCTGCACCACTCAGAGGCTTGTTCCGCTGAGGACAGCTTTGACACCTACCTGATGAGAGGCAAACCGAACAAAAAACAACAGAACAAAATAGCTTTGTCAGTCCAGAACATGGTTGTATCACAATAGCACATCTGGTATTGTGAAGTCACTACGTTTCTTCCCTCCATTCATTTCAAGTGGCCAGCGTACATGACGCATGATGTTCAAGTTCCTTTCACTGTGAACAAACAATATGGCAGCTCTCCTTTTATCCATGGTGATCAATTCGATATTTCAGGATAGATTTGTCATTAAAATGCATTCTGGTGACACGTTTAGTCCATCCATCCATCCATCTTCTCCCGCTTTTCCGTCAGGGTCGCGGAGGTAACAGCTCCAGCAGAGAGCCCCAAACTTCTCTTTCCCTGGCCACATCAACCAGCTCTGACTGGGGGATTCCAAGGCGCTCCCAGGCCAGCGAAGAGATATAATCCCTCCACCTGGTCCGAGGTCTACCCCTCGGTCTCTTCCCAGCTGGACGTGCCTGGAACACCTCCCTAGGGAGGCGCCCAGGTGGCATCCTCACTAGGTGCCCGAACCACCTCAACTGGCTCCTTTCAACGCGAAGGAGCAGTGGTTCTACTCCGAGTCCCTCCCGGATGACTGAACTTCTCACCTTATCCCTAAGGGAGATGCCAGCCACTCCGCTTGTATCCGCGATCTCGTTCTTTCGGTCATGACCCATCCTTCATGACCATAGGTGAGGGTAGGAATGAAAATGGCCTGGTAGACAGAGAGCTTTGCCTTCTGGCTCAGCTCTCTTTTCGTCACAATGGTGCGGAAAAGCGACTCCAGTACCGCTCCCGCTGCTCCGATTCTCTGGCCCATCTCACGCTACATTGTTCCCTCACTTGAGAACAAGACTCCGAGATACTTGAACTCCTTCACTTGGGGTAAGGCTTCATTCCCTACCTGGAGTGGACAGTCCATTGGTTTCCTGATGAGAACCATGGCCTCAGATTTGGAGGTGCTGATCCTCATCCCAGCCGCTTCACACTCGGCCGCGAACAGATCCAGTGAGTGCTGAAGGTCACAGACCGATGAAGCCATTAGGACCACATCATCTGCAAAAAGCAGTGGTGCAATCCTTAGCCCACCGAACTGCAGACCCCCTCCCCCACGACTAGGACTCGGAATCCTGTCCATGTATATCACAAACAGGATTGGTGACAAAGCGCAGCCCTGGCGGAGGCCAACCCTCACCGGAAATCGGTCCGACGTGCTACCGAGGACCCGGACACAGCTCTTGCTTTGGGAGTACAAAGATTGGATGGCCCTGAGTACAGACCCCCTCACACTATACTCCCGCAGCACCTTCCCGGTGTCTCCCTGGGAACCCGGTCATACGCCTTCTCCATATCCACAAAGCACATGTAGACCGGATGAGCGTACTCCCTGGCCCCCTCCAGGATCCTTGCGAGAGTGAAAAGCTGGTCCATCTTTCCACGACCAGGACGAAAACCGCATTGTTCCTCCTCAATCTGAGGTCCGACAATCGGCCGGACCGTCCTTTCCAGCACCTTAGAGTAAACTTTCCCGGGAAGGCTGAGTAATGTGATGCCTCTGTAATTGGCACACACCCTCTGATCCCCCTTTTTAAAAAGGGGAACCACCACCCCGGTCTGCCACTCCTTTGGTACTGTTTCCGACTTCCACGCAATGTTGATGAGACGTGTCAACCATGACAGTCCCTCAACACCCAGAGGCTTCAGCATTTCTGGGCGGATCTCATCCACCCCGGGGGCTTTGCCACTGTGGAGCTGTTTGACTACTTCAGTGACTTCCCCCCGTGATATTTGAGTTGATCCCCCTTCATACTCCAGCTCCGCCTCTAACATAGAGGGCGGAGTTGTCAAATTCAGGAGTTCCTCAAAGTGTTCCTTCCACCGCCCTAACACACTATCAGTTGAGGTCAACAGCGTCCCATCCTTACTGTACACAGCTTGGATGGTTCCCTGCTTCCCCCTCCTGAGGTGTCCGACGGTTTTCCAGAACAACTTTGGTGCCGACCGAAAGTCCTTCTCCATAAACTTCTCCGAACTTCTCCCACACCCGCTGCTTTGCCTCGGCCACGGCTGAGGCTGCAGCCCTTCGGGCGCGTCGATACCTTGCAACTGCGTCAGGAGTACCCAGGGATAACATACCCCGAAAGGCCTCCTTTTTCAGTCGGACGGCTCTGAAACATCTAATTTTAGTGACTAGATATGTGTGTTTGTGTGATGGGAGAGTCTGCACAGCCCAGTGCAACATAACCAGTTCATTGATGATGATTAATAGCTGCTCACATTATGTGCTACCGAATGGAACACTTCATTATGTTTAACAGCAAAAAATGAATGAACACCGAGCCTGTGGTCCTACACATTATCATTAGACATTGGATCTAAGAATAACATATAAATTGAACAATTATGTACTTTTTTTGCTTGAGGTACCACTGCAACTAAAATAATAGGATTTTCCTATTTTAATCTGCATATGTCCAATAAGCTTATTTCTTATGCATAAATTTGGTGTGACTATATTGCTATAGGAGAGGTCAGGATGAAATTATCACCACTGTCATCAACCAAGTTGTTGGTTATATTAAAATATCCTCTGCATGCTACTGCAGTGAATCCCCAGCCACTGGTATGGAGTCTTTCCGCTTCCTGGGCACCATCATCAGCCAGGACCTGAAGTAGGAGCAGAACATCAGCTCCCTCACCAAAAACGCCCAGCAGAGGATATTCTTCCTGAGGCAGCGGAAGAAATTCCACCTGCCAAAGATGATAATGGAGAACTTCTACTCCTCCATGATGGAATCCATCCCCACCTCCTCCTTCATCATGGAGTCCATCCCCACCTCCACCATCATGGAGTCCATCCTCACCTCCTCCATCATGGAGTCCATCCTCACCTCCTCCTTCATGGAGTCCATCCTCACCTCCACCATCATGGAGTCCATCCTGATCTCCTCATCCATCATGGAGTCTATCCTCACTTCCTCCATCTCCATATGGTACGCTGCAGCTACAGCCAAGGACAAGGGCCGGCTGCAATGTATCATCCGCTCTGCAGAGAGAGTGATCAGCTGCAGTCTTCCATCCCTCCACCAACTGCATGCCTCCAGGACCCTGTGGTGTTGACCCCGCTCCCCTCTGGCAGGAAGCTGCACTCCATCAGGACCAAACCTCTCCCCACCTGAACAGTTTCTTCCCCTCTACTACCAGCCTCATCATAAAGGCCCGGGACCCCCACTGACAGTGACCCTTTATCCCCCCCACAAACATGATGCATTACATTAATACACCTAATGATTGTGTGTGAACATGGTACTTTTGTCCTTTGTATCTGCCGTGATGACCACAGGGTTTTCTATGTAATCCTGTTTACTCTCGACTCTTTCCAGCTTGTATAACTCTTCTTGCTCTCTGAAGGATGTAGTACCATGTTACAGACAGTCAGCAGGAGGCAGCAGAGTGCAGAGTAAATGTAGATACCTTCCAGCTTGCTGCCACTTCATCCAACTGACCTGCAGTGAGAAGACGCAGCTGAGGCAGAGGGCGACTATCACCGCGGCCAGCAGCACAGTGGACACATTGCGGATGTCCCCCAGCGACTCCACCAGGGGGATACTGCCTACCTGCCAATCATAACACAGCACGACGGGGGCCAGCAGCAGCCAGGCATTGAAAGACAGCAGGTACGAATAGGTCAACATCCTGAAGAGCGCAAGGGGAGTGGTGGATGCGTTTGAGGCAGATAGAGACAAAGGAGAAAAACAAAGAAAATACAAATGAATCATACAGAAATCTAATTAGGATATGAATCAATCATTATAACCATCTTGTTTAAATACAACAATAAAGTTTGCTTTGGTTCGAACAGCAGGAGGCTTTTTTTCTAACCTGTGCTAGTCTCAGTCAGTTCCTCTACCTAGATTTCTCTCACTGGGTTCACAATCTACCTGGCTGTCTGGATTATTGATCTGTCCCCTAAATGGCAGCTCGCTGCCTTAGTTTAATCAGCCATGCAGTGTGGGACACAGTGGCACTGAGGTGTAGGAGGAACAATGAGTGAATGCAAAAACAGAAGTGGATGTATTTTGTCTTGGGATAATCTCTCCTGGTGTAGACAAGGGCCTAGTTGCCTTTCAACCAGTTAGAATCATCTTTGCAAGGGGGGATCATTTTGATATTGATATATGTGCATCCCCCATGATTGCATTCCCTGATTTTGTGTTTTAAAAACCTAACTGCAGGTAAGGCAGTATGTGAGCCTTGGACTTAAGAGTTCAAAGTCTTGGTGGAGAAATGGTCTCAGGTCAATAGCAGAATGTACCCTGTGTGTGTGTGTGTGTGTGTGTGTGTGTGTGTGTGTGTGTGTGTGTGTGTGTGTGTGTGTGTGTGTGTGTGTGTGTGTGTGTGTGTGTGTGTGTGTGTGTGTGTGTGTGTGTGTGTGTGTGTGTATACTGACCTGGTAAGCAGGTGTGGGGAGAAGGAGGCAGGGTTGTCCTGTTCAGAGAACAGAGGCATGGATCCTCCCATCAGCCACAGCCTGACGGACATGATGACGAGTACCTTGAGGAAGAAGAGGTCAGAGTGCAGCATGACTACAGTTACACTGAAACACCAGCTGGATTTTTTCATATTTGTTTGACCTAAATGTCTTTGAAATGCCTTTTACATTGTTTGCTTTTTATACCTTTGGGAGTTGGTGGCAAAGTCTGTATTGACTTGGCCTGGAAACCAGAAGGTCTTAATGTATCAACACCATATCCCAACGTGCACTGCAACTAAAACATCCAATCTCCGAGCTTCAACGATAGCTGAGGATTATGGGTAATATAATTTTTTCGGCTATCCAAAACTCAGAAACAGTAAATGTGTGTCAGAATCGAAAGGGAAAAACACAAAAGTATTGTACACAATTTGAACCAATTAATGTTGTGTAATTAAGGTTTCAAGGTTTCAAGGTTTTTTATTTGTCATATGCACAGCAGATACAGCGTATATGTTGGCAATGAAAATCTTATGTCGCGTGCTCCTCCAACAACTCAACATACATGGTGCAAAAGATAAATAAAATAGTGAAAAAGAGGGTTAGGGTTAGGGTTTTTGTTTAATTATCAAAGATAAACTGGTGAAGACTGGGCAAGATTTAGGAGTTGGGCTTACAAGCATAATAGCATCCTGCACATTTTTATATAAGGGTCTATGAACAGCTTTCAGATCTGAAAATGATGATTTTTACAGGTTCGTTATTGCATTGATCGTGTATACAAATGCACTGGGAAGAACCCTTGTTAAAAGTTTTAAGGATGCCTATATCTCAAACCAGGAAATGTATAGGGGTTTACAACAAACAAAATTGAACTCGCTGTATGTAAAACAAAGATTGGAAAGGGAAGGAAACTGAAAAGGAAGAGATTGGGAGGATTTCAGAGATACAATGGAAAACATCAATTCAACTTTATGGGGAGTTTTGTTGAAAAAACTTCATAAGGTTGTTTATTACTCCAAACCAAAAGGGACACTACACCATTCCTCTTCATGCTGTGTGGATGCCTTGAGGCAAATCAGTTTCACACAGGCAGTTCAAGGAGTTTTACAGAAGGATTTTCAGACAGACATTCCATTTAAATTTGAATCCATATATTTGGGTGCTTTACCATGAGAAAAGGTTTCCTTTAACAGGCAATGTTATCTCATCTGTCTCTCCCCCTTACACTCTAAAATCTTCAATAAATGCCCTTTGGCCCAAAAATATTTTAAACCAAAAAATGTTTAATTTAGAGATAAATATTTATTTCAAATCCTGGGTGCTGCTACCAATAAAGCCATTACAAGAATGTGGTGAAAAGAAGGAAAACCTACTGTGGATGAGCAGTTTGACATGTTTATGATATCTTTAAGATGTAAAGTATAACTTTTGCTTTGACATTGCAACAGGGAATGTTTTTGAAAAGATGGGAAAGATGGATAATGTATGTAATGTTACACCAGTAGGGCCATCATTTGTCTATCAAGGATTTTTGTGTCCACTATAGAAGAATGGGCTGCCTGGAGGTTAGGAAAATACATATACCATACCAATATCCCAGTGTGTCTCAATCTTTGAAAAAGGCCAACAGTAATTTAATTTCAAACCGACAGTAGGTTACTTTTCCGTGTAAAGAAATACTCACAAAGCCAGAGATGAGGCATGCTCGTTTGATGAAGGGACTGCAGACGGAGCGGAGGTCTCTTACTCTGGAGCCTGACAGCTGACTGCGGGACACACACAGCAGGTCAGTCACACTTTATCAGGGCAGCACACATATATATATCTATGTATATCTATATAGATATAGATATAGATATCTATATATATATATAGATATCTATATATATCTATATCTATCTATATATATATATATATCCATAAATATATATCCATACACATATATCCATACACATATATCTATTTATATATATATATATATATATATATATATATATATCCATAAATATATATATACACATGTATCCATACATATATATATATATATATATATATATATACACATGTATCCATACATATATATATATATATATATATATAGAGAGAGAGATAAAATAAGTATTTGATCCCCTACCAATTTAGTAAGTTTACCCTCTTACAAAGAAATGATAGTCTATCATTTTTATGGTAGGTTTATTTTCACAGTGAGAGACAGAATATCGAAAAGAAAATCTGAAATTTACATTAAAAACAAATTATAAATTGATTTGCGTTTAATTGGGGGAAATGCGCATTTGATCCCCTTGCAACCAACAAGAATTCTCGATACAACGGACCGGTTAAATAAGTCTTCTTGCTTTAGAGGAGACATGTCATGGCCATTTCTACTTATCATAATTCCATTGTTGAGGTCTACTAGAATAGATTTACATTGTTCAATGTTCCAAAATCACATTGAGTATTGGGTATGTTCTCATACAGCCTCTCTGCATCCACACTCTGTTTAAAACGGCTTGTTGGAATCTCCTGACACCCCCTCCCTGTGAGCCCAGTGCGCTCTGATTGGTCAGCTCGCCCACTCTGTTCTGATTGGTCAAATAGCAGAGAGGCTCTGCCACTGTCTAACAGAGCAACAGCCTTGTGGTAACAGCCGATCAGTGTTTATGTCTTGTCGGTACAGCCATATATGTTTGAACTGGAGTCCGATCCTGAAAGTGAGACAGACCAACGTGATGGACCTGAACCACCGTCCCAAACTACACTACAGCAGGCAGTTTCACAGTGGAAAGTTATTATTTTGAATCGCTCTTACATTTCAGATGTAATGTTATAACTGCGCCATCATTTAACTATATCACAATAAAAAGTTTACAATACAATATACAGTGTTGAACTGAACCTGAGCTTTACAACACATAGTAGCCTGGCAGCGGGTGTGGCTATTGTTCTATAGGTATTGGCATGCGACACTCTGATTGGTCTCCAGGTGGAGTCAGTCAGTTGTCTCCCCAGAAAATTCCTAAAAAATGGAAAAAGGGAGAATCCAACGAGGCATTCTGGGGGTGCACAGACGCGTCTGTTTTGTGAGAGTTTACTCGCTACAGGGGGTACTTTGAGGGGTTGTGACTTTGCAGACCGTTTACATGCAGAAAAACCTGCATAACACACGAGGGGACGGGTAATAACTGGAAAAGCATATGATGGCCCCTTTAAGAAAGTACTCCTGATGTCAGCTCGTTACCTGGATAAAAGACACCTGTCCACAGTCAATAAATCAGATTACAACCTCTCCACAATGTGCAGGACCAAAGAGCTGTCTAAGGACATCAGGGACAAAATGGTTGTCCTGCACAAGGCTGGAATAGGCTACAAGACCATCAGCAAGCAGCTTGGTGAGATGGAGAAAACTGCTAGTGCCATTATTAGAAAATGGAAGAAGCACAAAATGACCACCAATCTCCCTCGGTCTGGGGCTACACGCAAGATCTCACCTTGTGGGGTATTAGGGATCATGAGAAAGGTGAGGGTCAGCCAAGAACTACAGGAGGGACTTGTTAATGATCTGAAGGCTGCTGGGACCACAGTCACCAAGAAAACTATTGGTAACACACTGCGCTGTAATGGATTAAAATCCTGCAGCGCCCGCAAGGGTCCCCTGCTCAAGAAGGCACATGTACAGGCTGAATGAAGTCTGCCAATGAACCTCAGAATGATTCAGAGAAGGCTTACGAGAAGGTGATCTGGTCAGATGAGACCAAAAGCAAGATCTTTGGCATCAACTCAACATGTCGTGTTTGGAGGAAGAGAAATGCTGACTATGACCCCAAGCACACCATCCCCAGCGTCAAGCATGGAGGTGGAAACATTATGCTTTGGTGGGGGGTTCCCTGCTAAGGGGACAGGACGACTTCACTGCATCGAGGGGATGATGGAAGGGGCCATGTACCGTAAAATATTAGCCGATAACCCCCTCCATCACCCATTAAGTTGATGGAGGGGCCTAGCCAGTCTCTGCACCTCCATCCTATACAAAATCTTCGGAGGGAGCTGAAGCTTTGAGTTGCCAAGCATCAGACTCGAAACATGAAGGATTTAGAGAGGATCTGCAGAGAGGAGTGGACCAAAATCCCTCATGAGATGTGAGCAAACCTGGTGACCAACTACAAGAAAAATCTGACCTCTGTGCTGTCCAATAAGGCTTTCTCCACCAAGAATCAAATACTTATTTCCCCCAATTAAATGCAAATTAATTCATATCTTTTTTTTATCTACATTTCTCGATTTTGTTTTTTGATATTCTGTCTCTAACTGTGAAAATAAACCTACCATTAAAATGACAGAATGTTCATGTCTTTATAAGAGGGTAAACTAACTAAATTGGCAGGGAATCAAATACTTATTTCCTCCACTGTAAATTAATGTGCATTTAATTGGGGGAAATAAGTATTTGATCCCATTATATATATATTATATTTAAATACACACATCATTTTTAGAAAAGCAGAAAGCAATGAGCCTGTGTGCTTACTGGATGAAAGGTCTGCGGCACAGTACCAGGGCGTCGTAGAGCACGCACACGGCGAACACCGTGATGCCTGTCTCCTTCACTAGCATGGCACAGGTGCCCAGCAACAAACTGGCCAGCAGAAACCATCCTGACATCGTGGGTGGCAGTGTGCCCTCACACATACACACACCCACACTCCTATAAGGGAGAGAAAGACTCATCGTTTAAAATGAGAGACAAATGTCCACTAGTTTGTTAACAACAACCGGCCGAAAGAACCTGATATTTAAACTTTTTTCTGTGAGGAAGACTTTCACAAAGTTAAATAAATATTAGAAGCTTATGTGTTAAAAAGGCAATCGAGAATATTATAAGTGAGTTCTGCTGATTGCAGCAATTTAATCCATAAAATATATAAAGATTGTATATGTCTTCATTGAGCCATTGTTACATAACTTCTAAATATTAACCAAAGGATCTAAGGGTGGAGGTACAGAATGTGTGTCAATATGAGCAGGTGGCCAAGAAAGGGATTTAGACAGCTGTTTTCTCCTTTCAAAATGGATGAGCCTTCTAAAATTAAGAATATTAAAACACAACATTAATAATAACACAAAAAGGCACTATGATGGAAGACACAGAAACACTGAAAGTTTGTTACCAGACCAAAAGTTTATCCCAATCATCTTAACAACTTTACTGGATGTAAAGCAACTGCTTGGGATAGTCAGTTAAACTCATCTGAAATGTCGCTAAAACAGGAAAATGGTGTAAAGTGTGGGTTAGTAAACCACGATACATGTTTGTAACAGACAGATGTGGTTGTAGTTTTACTGTTCAACTGCATTAGCTCTCAAATGTATTTCGGCCTAACTGTCATTTCTTAGAGATGACCCTGTGCTCCCGGATCTCAGTCACTTCATTGTTGAGAACAAAGTTCATTCATACCATAATGACCATATCACCATAATGATAATTTCATACAGAGTACACATGACGCACTGTCAGTTTGGAATAATACAATTCGGTATCAGCCAATGAGTGCAACGTTTTCTCCCGATCACATGGTCTGAACATGTTTTGGGATAGATGAACAGGTGCTATGTTGAATGTCATGGATTGAAACTATACAACTATTTAAAACAACAGTAGCTTAATTTACCAAACAATTAGCAAACAATTGAAGTAGTCACAAGTTATTCCACAAACACCACGTAAGGGGGGATACATGTTTAAAACTAGCTAATTATAATTATAATAATTATATATTACCATCCTCTGTGCTCCTGAAGACGTTTAATCACGTACTGTGTGTATGTATGTGTGTGTGTGTGTGTGTGTGTGTGTGTGTGTGTGTGTGTGTGTGTGTGTGTGTGTGTGTGTGTGTGTGTGTGTGTGTGTGTGTGTGTGTGTGTGTGTGTGTGTGTGTGTGCACTTGAGTGTGTGTTCTGAGGCTGCTTAAGTTATCTTACCTGATGTAGGAGAGGAATGTCAGCAAGAAAAGGAGACATGCTAAGACATCAGCCCTGCCCACGATACCAGACACCTGCAACACACACACACACACACACAGTGAGGCGTGAGGGCAGAACAGATTTTAACCAGGAATTTGTTTTATCCCCTTATGCTGTCAATGTTTTTGTACAAAACCAGAGTGATTGATATTTTAACTCAAATTATAAATGATTTTACAATTGTATCGGCAGAAAAAGTGAACTGGAAAAAAGTAAGGCCATTTTCGGTGAGTGGCTTTGCGGGCTCCCAGTTCTTCCTGAGGACCTGGCCTGGAAAAGAGAGGGCCTAAATTTAAGGGAAAGGAGCCAAGTGGAAAGTCAAAGTCCACTTTATTGTTAAAATTTCCAGGTGTTATACAGAAAATTTAAAAAAACGTTTCTTGCAGTCCCACAGTGTGAATATAAACATGAACATATAACATAAAAAGATGAGATAAGGGCCTAGAAAAAAAAGGGGGCGTAAGGGCCTAGATAAAGGGTTATACAAAAAACTAAGTAATACATATGTTAGACACAATCAACACAGTTTGACAGTAGTGCACGTAGGTCTTTAGTGCACATAATTCTTAGTGCAAAGTACATTTTCAGTAGCAGTGGAGAATAGAAAGTGACAGTGAGGTGCTGGATGACGGAAGGGTGTGTGAGGTAGGGGGATAATGTCCTGGTACATTTCCATTGAGGCAGTGAGGAAAGGTGGGTGGGGGGGAGGGTAGAGAGGTCAGGGGAGAGATGGGAGAGGAGGTAGAGAGGTCAGGGGAAGAACAGGAGAGAGGGCAGAGGGAGATGAGAGAGGGGGAGAGGGAGGGAGGGACGGAGAGAGGGGGAGGGAGAGGAGAGAGGGAGGGAGGGAGGAGAGAGAGACCGGGAGGGAGAGAGTGTAGAGAGGGAGGAACGGAGGATAGAGAGAGAGAGAGAGGGAGGAGGGGAGGGAGAGAGAGAGGGAGGGAGGGAGAGAGTGAGGGAGGGAGGGAGGGAGGGAGGGAAGGAGAGAGTTCAGCTTCCTGACCACCTGGTGGAAGAAGCTGTTCCTCAGCCTGGTGGAGCTCGAGCGGAGGCTGCGGAACCTTCTTCCTGAAGGCAGGAGGCTGAAGAGGCTGTTGGAGGGGTGGGTGGGTGGGTGGGGTCACCCGCAATACCGAGTGCTTTGCGGGTGAGGCGGGTGCTGTAGATGTCCTGTAGTGTAGGGATTGAGACCCCGATGATCCTCTGGGCAGAGTTCACGATGCGCTGCAGGATCTTGCGGTTGGAGGCGGTGCTGCTTCCAAACCACAGCGTGATGCAACTGCTGAGGATGCTCTCAGAATGAGAGCATGATGGGGTCGGGGGGCTCCTTCTCGCTTGAGCTTCCTGATGAAGTACAGGCGTTGCTGGGCCTTCTTTGCCAATGCAGTGGTGTTGTTGTTCCAGGTGAGTTCGTATGTGATGGTCTGACCCAGGAATTTGATGCCGCTCACCTGCTCCACAGCAGCACCATTGATGGTCAGAGGGAGAGGGGGTTGGGAGTGGGTTCTCCAGAAGTCAACAACAATCTCCTTTGTTTTCCCCACATTGAGGAAGAGATTGTTATTTTGGCACCAACGGGCCAGCTGGTTCACTTCCTTCCTGTAGTTAGTCTCATCGTTGTGGCTGATGAGACCCACCACGGTGGTGTCGTCAGCGAACTTCACGATGTGGTTGGAGCTGTAGTTGGGTTTGCAGTCATGGTTCAGCAGGGTGAAGAGAAGGGTGCTGAGCACACATCCTTGGGGGGCCCCGTACTCAGTGTTAGTGTGTTCGATGTGTTGTTGTTGACCCGGACAGCTTGTGGTTTGTCTGTGAAAAAGTCCAGCAATCAGTTGCAGAGAGAGGGGCTGAGGCCCAGGTCTGTAAGCAGGGTTTCCCACAGCGCTTTCCTGTTAAGGCGGCCGCCTTAACAACACGGGGTTGCCGCCTTGACTAACGTCACGTCTCCAGAAAAAAAAAAAAAAATTATATAGATATAGGCCTATAGCGATATTCGCCGTTTTACTCTTTCATGTTTTCTACCTTTCATTCCAAACCGTGACTGACAGTCTATCTTCTCTGCAGAACGCATTTTAAAATAAAAAACAAAAAACAAATAAAAGAAACGTTTTAAAATGTGGGGCTATGCCTCCAAATATGCCTCTGAATCGCGTGATGCGTCCGAACAGCGGCATCTAGTGGTATATGTCATTGTGCTATCATCGTTCGACCAACATCCTTCAAAACCAGCATTTTTCGGAAAGACTACTATTTGGATAGCTGACAACCTGTCGAATCTACTATTTGGATGGCTGACAACCTGTCGTATCAAGGTAAGATTATTATTGAATTCTATACTAGTCTAATAATAGTCTGTCAACTGTTCACTAGTAGGCTACCTGGATAAGCGTAATGTTTTCTTATCAAGGCTAATTGTGTTTAACGTTTACACGTGGCTATATTATTATAGCCTAGCCTGCCTTTGACATTTGCACGTAATTTTCTCTCGCAATGTTCACAGCCAAATGGATCGAAAAACTCAGCCCAAAATCGCCGGCTTCTTCATGCGACGTAGCCAGCCGACTTCCGGCCCCCCCCCCCCGGAGATGAGTACGCCCCCCCCCCCCCTCACCACCTTGACTAACACATTTTCTGGGGGAAACCCTGGTAAGCTTACGCACAAGCTGCTGGGGGAGGATGGTGTTGAATGCTGAGCTGAAGTCTATGAATAGCATTCTGACGTAGGAGTTCTTAGTGTCCAGGTGTGTGAGGGCTGGGTGTAGAGCGGAGGTGATTGCATCCTCTGTGGACTGTTTAGCTCAGTAGGCAAACTGAAACGGGTCCAGGGAGGGAGAATGGGTGGATTTGATCTGCTTCATGGCCAGCCTTTCGAAGCACTTCATGATGGTAGAAGTCAGTGTGAGGGGGCGGTAGTCGCTGAAGCAGGATGGAGATTACTTTTTCCGCACAGGAATGATGGTGGTTTCCTTGAAGCACGTGGGAACAACAGCCTGGCTCAGGGAGGTGTTAAAGATGTCTGTGGGGGAACCGCTAGGGGCGTTGGGCCGCTGCTTGACCGTGCTCACCGCGTACCCGCTTCCCGACCAAAGGACGGAGAACGTCCACCCTCCTTCATATGCAAAGTTCATCTTTTTCAGGTGAAGGAGGCAAAACTGAAACTTTCACGACAGAAAGTGAAACTAGCGCACGGTGGCAGCCAGATTTTTATCTTCCCCGACTAAAATGCAGGGCAGAATATAACGAGGTGAAAGCTGTGCTTCGCAAAGCAGACGTGAGATATGGGCTCGGCACTTGGGGTCGCTTTCGGCGGTGAGACGAGGATTTTCGGCTCTCCTCAGTCAGTGATGACATTATACACTACGGAGGTAAAGCCTGCCAACGAGGACATGTGAACATTTGTGCAGTCTGGCGGGATGTCTGCTAAATCAAGCAGTGTTTCACCACAAACTAAAATTCAGCTTGGGAATGCTTAAGATGGAAGGAGCCGTCGGTGATGTAAGTCAGCTTTTCACTCTTTAGTCGCGCTTTTCTTGTTTAACTGACTACAGCAACGGCTCTCCTAATGTGAATTCGCTCTCTGCATTACTGTCTGTGTAATGCCCTCGCAGCGCGTTTCTATGCAAAGCTAGACAGGTAGCTAAAAACTTGAATCCTCCAATAATCATCACAAGGCTTTGTCTTTTCTCAAAGTTTACTGTAAGATTCTCATTGTGAAACTACAAAAACAATACAGAACTAAAGCATACATTAGTACATATATTACTGATATACAAACATTACTTCAATTAGTCTGTCTCATACACACACACTCATACATACACACAATGCCGGGGTGGCAATGGTATTATCCGGGACCTTTCCCGGCCCAAACCATCGACCTGGCCTGATTGGCCCATGGGGAAAATAGTTGTAACTAATTTTTGTCACTTATCTTATTCTTGCATTAATATCAATTCAACTGTAGTCTGCATAAATTCACCATTGCAGCGCAGCCGCCTGCTGCATCACAGCAGATTAAATAGGTTCTACCATGTAAGGGAATTCTCTCCTCCCAAATGTTTCAGATGGTTTGGCCCACGGCTCGTCTTTTAAATAACAACGGCGTGAAACAGAGCGCGTCAGTGATGGAGGGTAGAAAGAGGCCAGGTGGAACGGAGAGGGCTAAGCTTAAAAAAAGACAGGAGGTGGCAGCCAAATGTGCCAAATTGACAGATATGTTCTCAAGACAAGCTGGTAGGTTACTGAGAGATATGGATAATAGGCCTGGTTGTGAATTTGATCAAATAGGCTATAACGTGGCGAACGTTTGCAATGTCAACTCAACTGTCATCTGACTGCTTTTGTTGTTAAATATGTAAAATCTCACAATTTATATGATTTAGAAGTGTATTCCTATATTCAAAGAAGAACCGAACACTTTCTTTACATTCCAGTTCTGATGAACAATTGCTTAACGCTTTATCACACTGTATCTCCTCATCAACTGTAGCCTGCATTCCCACAGGCGCGCACATGTGGTTACTAACGCAATATTAAATAGGGACGATCACATTTGTTGTTTGATATTTGTTATTAAATGCATCTCAAACATGCAATTAAAATAAATATAATTATTTAGAAGTGCTGTATGCAAATATTGTACATGGTTCGCGTGTGCAGGAACAGGGGCAGTGCGAGCACGTTGGGGTGTTTAGTTGCCTTTTTTAATTACTGGAGAGTCTGCACGCGCGTTCTATCCGCGGGAATCAGCATCATGTTTCATGTTCAAGCCTTCCCCTCCCATTTATTATAATGTGAGCTGAGCCCGCTCAGACCCGTGCAGGGAATAGACTGCTCTATTTTCAAGTTGCAATGAGCACTTATCCGGACACCGCGCGGGCACGACGCTTTGATGTGAAAGGAAGAATCTGTTTTCTTGTCGATTTCTATCCATTTCGGACTGAGCACGAATGCAGATGCAGAGATGTTCACGTCCCGTGCTTGCTGTGTGTAAACGAACCGAACACTTGCTTTACATTCCATTTTTCCATTTTTTGACAAACAGTTTCAAATGTGCTGTCACGCTTATCTCCTCTGCAACTGTAACCTATTTCGTCTCGCCGTCATATCGTGCATTTCCACAGAGGCGCGCACACTGTGGTTATCAACTCACTATTAAATATATTTTTTTATTGTTATCGATTGTTTTCTAGCAACAGCTCAGCAGACCACTTCCAGTGCTACTGATGATCCCAAGGAGGGCACGACTACTGAAGGGCCAGGTAGAGGAAGATACTGTAGTTAGTCAAGATAGACATTTGTGATGTAAAATATTGGCATAGAGAAGAAAACCATGGTAGGGTGGTAGACTAAATCATGCAAATCATTTAACACAACCACAATTACAGTAAATAAATAAATGAATTAATCAGTGAATAAAAGGATAAATAAAGTGTGTCATGTTTTCTAGCAACATAGACAACTCTTAATGAACATTTTCTGTAGCCTCAGAGGATCAGGTGCAGTCTGAAGGAGAATGCAGTAGGCATGGAGAGGCCAGGACCACAGAGGAAACAAGTAGCAGGATTTAAAACGAACTAATTACTTGAAATGCATCAAAATAAGCCCAAATGAAATAAGTAATCACTTCAATCAATAATTAATCAATAATTGTCTATGTGACTAATTGCTATAATATAGGAGAGTCAGATGCTGAGAGGGAGGCTCGAGGAACCTTAGAAACAGCAGGAGTGCAGCAGGGGATCTCACAGGCAGCCAATAGCATAGATGAGGAGGCATTTGATTATTTTTCTCGTCCTCAGAGACAAGACCTACAAATGTTTTTTAGTTTCCATCCTCAGCAGCCCACAACACCCCCTGTAGCCAAAGTGTTCTACAACAAACAAGGCACCAACCGCAAATGGTTGACTTTCAGTGACAAAACAGAATCACTGTACTGTTCTGTTTGTTTGGCATTTGCGCCACCTGCTAAAACAAACAATCCCTTCATTAAGGGTGGTATGAAGGCATGGAAACATATCCATCAGCGCATTGAAGAGCATGAACAAAGTAAGATACATAGGAATTGTGCAGATGCTTACTTTCTGATGGCTAAAGATGCAAATGTAAACAGCCTTTTGGCAGGCAAACAGATGTCTTTACATCATGAGAAAGTTAAACAGAAGCGCCAGGTAATGGAACGCATTGTTGATGTGCTTAAAGTCATTGGAAAATGTGGTCTTAGTTATCGAGGGGATAAGGCAGAGGCTGCTTACACCCTAGAAAACACTGCAGTCAATCATGGCAACTTTTTAGAGTTGCTACTGCTTTTGGGCCGATATGATCCCTGTCTTCAGCAACACATTAGCAGTTGCATTGAGCAAAGCAAAATTCACCATGACAGTGGGGGAAAAGGAAGAGGGTCTCTTGTGACACTTTTTTCCAAGGACATAGTCAACACAGTGGTGGATGTACTCAAAATGCTGATAAAACGCAGAATCGCTGATGAGGTCAGAGAGGCAGGCATGTTTTCGGTACAGATAGACACTACTCAGGATGTGTCATCCACAGACCAATGTTCTGTCATACTAAGGTATGTGACAGATGTGATTCATGAGCGACTGGTTGCTGTGGTGGATTGTGAGAAGTCCACAGGTCAGCATTTCACTGACCTGTTGAAACAGACTTTGGATGATCTCAGCATTGATATTGGCACATGTGTGGGCAACTCCACTGATGGTGCTGCCAATATGCAGGGCCAATATCAGGGGTTCTCAGCATTGCTCTCTGAACTGGCTCCTATACAGATTCACATGTGGTGTTATGCCCATGTGTTAAATCTTGTTCTGACAGACACAACAGGCAGTGTGGTTGAAAGCACATCACTTTTTTCCATTCTGAATGATGTGGCAGTGTTTCTGAAGGAGTCGTGGAAACACATGCAAAAGTGGGAGGAGATGAGTGAGGACAGACGTCACCGGAAATTGGCTCCAATAGGAGCTACAAGGTGGTGGGCTAAGGATCAGGCCCTTACAAAGGTGTTTGGGAGCTTTGGCGATCCAAGGGATGCTCTCTATGTTGACCTCTTGTTGACCCTGGTGGCAATTGAAGCGGATGACACTATGAAGTCAGTGGTCAGGGCCAAAGCAAAGGGGCATGTGGAAACCCTTTTGAGATATGAGGTTATACTCACAGCCCAGATTTTCCTCCGCATCTTCAGGCACACCTCCCCTCTATCCAAGTATTTACAGACACATGGGATGAATATTTTGTCAGCTCAGCGTTTGGTTGAGGGGACAGAGGAAAGCCTCAAAACATTTGCCAGGGACTTTGAGGGAGTTAAAGGAGCAGCTGATGTGTTTGTGAGTTGGGCCAACAAGAACTGGAAGAGGCAGACAGTGAACTTGTTGTGGAGAGTTCTCTCCCAGAAAAACGACTCAGAAAAAAGAAAAGAATGCCAGGAGAGCTCCAGGAAGATGACCCACCAGTCTCACCTTATACTGCATTTGAGGTCAAGGTCCATAATGTTATTCTGGACACAGTTGCTGGCAGTATCAACAGGAGGTTTGCAGCCAATGCAACACTTGCCTCAGATTTTGCTTGCCTTGACCCAAACAACTTTGCTGAGTTGAGGGAAAACGGAATCCCCAGTACAGCACTGCAAGAGTTAAGCAAGTGTGTATTGAGGTTTGATGACAGAGCGACTGTCAGCAGGTTGCATGACGAGCTGTGTAGCCTGGCATCCCAGTGGGAGAGACTGAAAAAGTCTCCTCTGGAGGATTATGTGGTCAGGACAGGAAGAGAGGTCACACAGACTGATGAGGAGGGTAGTGGAATTTCATACATGGAGCCAGAATTTGAGCTGGAGAGCAGGACATGCTCTTCTTGCAAAAACTGTGCTATCTGCGTTTACTTGATCCTCACACAATATAACCTCCTCACAGATGCTTACCATGTAATCGGGTTGGCTTATAAGTTTCTCTTGACTCTTTCAACCACCCAGGTTGCATGCGAGCGGAGCTTCTCTGCCTTAAAATGTGTGAAAACCAGGCTACGAAGCTCAATGTCGCAGGAACTCCTTGATGCATTTATGCTCATGTGTGTTGAAAAGGACATTTTGATGTCCATTGACAATGACACTGTCATTAACGAATTCGCAAAGACAAGCACTTTGCTGAGGAAACTTTTGCTGTTTTAATCTTAAATACAGTATGTGCAGTTTGATTTTTGAAATAACTTTGATTTGTGAAATAACTTTTCTTCTTTATCATTATCTTTATTTTATTTGAATTTGAATTATATATTGTTAAAGTGACGCAAAGTATTATATACCTTTGTTTAAAACAAATAAAAAGCATTGAGAGAGAATTGTTTTTTGTTTGTTTTATCTTTTCATGGACTCAAATTCCTCCTCCATATCAGAGTGGCCTGAATTTGAATTAAATTCCCGGACTGAGAAAATGGCCCACCCCGGCCCTGCATACACAGCATCTGTATGTCATGCTATTAATTAAACCCATTTAACCAAACAAAATACAATTCACCATTCTACCATCGAAGGCATATGAAAACAACAGCTTACTGTAAATGTAAGTGCACTAAGCACACCAACATTTAAATGCAATAAGCCTAAACATAGTGCATTGACAATACTGCTACTACTAGCAAGCTAAATGTAAAGGTGGCTGCTAACTGCTTGCTAAATTAAGCATGTTCTAACAAACTCTCTAAATACAGGGAAAATGTTACAGACTCACATTTTCTTCAACATATTAATGTTACACAGGTTAAACATTATGTTCTGGTACTTACAGATAAATAGTATCCTAAGCAAAAGCGTAACACGCAATGAACTCTGCAGCACCGAGAGCCAGTGTTCCAGTTTAACTGGATTGCGGTTTAGCTGGTGGCGTTTGTTTACCTTTTCCACCAGATGTTGTGGTTGCCCGGTTCGTCATTTTCACATAACTTGTGTGTCTGAAGTGTGACCAGACAACGGAGAAAACCTTGGCGAAAATACGTTAACATCACCAGTTCATGTAAAATGTGCATGTCGAGATCACCTACAGACAACAACAGAAAATATGCTGGCCAAAAAATAAAAATGAAAATAAACAATATTCATAATCCAGCAACAGGATTCGAACCCTTACATTTGGGCAATATATATCTCAACCATGAGTGTTACTCATTACGCCACCGACCGGTTCAAAAAGTGCCCTGCTTGAACCATATAGATCTTGCCAGCTCTTGTCAGCTGTTTACAAATCACCGTTTAACATGGATGAAATAAGCCCCACCCATGTTAACTGGTGATATTCACAATATGACACAGGCAGACACTGCCAACACAAGCCTCAAAAATTAATGCAAAAGCCATGTGTTACGGACAAAACACCAGCTTGGCCATCTGAAAGGATATTGCTTTGTTTTTTTTCCTAAAAAGTGCATATAGTGACCATTACAAAGCACATATCAAACGCTATGAAAGTAGCCGCTCTGAGATACGAACCCAGTCATGCTTTCAAAAGGTATTAATCCACTGCCTTACTCCTAATGGCCTGAGGTACCGTTCAGACTTTGAAAAAGCAAGTTAAATATTTCATATTGACAAATTGCTTGTAGCTGTTCCCAACAATTGGGAAAAACAGTAACAATGACATTGAAATTGATCACTGGATGAATTTGCAAATTAGGTGGTAAAGGATATATACATAGCTGTTTAGACGGGCCCCTTATAATCGTCAGCATGGATGGAAAAAGTGCTGACATAATGTCAAATGAAGTATATAGACCAACTCGGCCATAGAGCCAGCACCACATGTGCCGCACAAATGGCAAACTGGTTCCCCATCTGCAATGACTGACCCATCCTCACCTCAGTCCCCGTCCCCACCTCAGTCCAGCCCTACATTTCCACAGGTACAAGAAATACAAGCAGACACTCTGCAAACTGGTAATTATGGACTTATTTTGTCGATTGTTGATGAAACTGGTGGCTGGTCCCTTTGATGAGCAGGGGATCAGCCATCTGCAAATGGACATAGCCCAACAGCTCATCAAGGAAACGGGTTGGGTTCTAATTTGTTTTCAGTTGTTATTGTCATGCAAGTGCTATTTATTTCATCCAATAACATGGCTATCTGTAATCAGCAGATGATTTGTCTGAGCTATGTCGGGTGCGTGGCGAACATGACACCCATGACGAATGGGTCAGGCAGTTTGGAGCACTTGAAGTTGATTACTGTAATGTTTTTATTATACAACTGTCCTAAAGCATATCTTTTTTTTTTTGCCCTTTTCTTCCAGATGGAGTGCACACTTTTTAAAAGCTGGTATCACAGCCTTTGTGTGGGGGAACCACCTGTGGACAAAGATTATTACTGTCCTGCATGTATTTGACGGCCAAACAATAAATAAAGTCCCTTGCCAAACCATGCCTCTATTTGAATGTATCCAGTGATGAATTTGTAGCCAATTATGACAGTTTTTCTCAATTGGGAGCAGCTACAAGCAAATAGTCAATAATAAATATTCACCTGTTGCTTCAACGTCTGAACGGTACCTCAGGCCATTAGCGGTAAGGCAGTGGATTAATACCTTTTGAAAGCATGACTGGGTTCGTATCTCACAGCGGCTATTTTCATAGCGTTTGATATGTGCTTTGTAATGGTCACTATATGCACTTTTTGGCTTTTGCATTCGTTTTTGAGGCTTGCGTTGGCTGCGTCTGCCTGTGTCATATTGTGAATATCACCAGTTAACATGGGTGGGGTTTATTTCATCCATGTTAAACGGTGATTTGTAAACAGCTGCTGACAAGAGCTGACAAGACTTATATGGTTCAAGCACGGCGTTGTTCGAGCCGTTCTGTGGCGTAATGATCCGATCATGGCTGAGATTTATATTTTCAGATTTACGGGTTCGAATCCTGTCGGTGGAGTTGGAATATTGTATATATATTTTCTATTTCTTGGCCAGCATGTCTGTGTTGTTGTCTGTAGGTGATCTCCACATGCACATTTACATGAAGTGATGCTTACGTTTTTTCGCCGAGATTTTTTAAAAAATATTGTCTGGTCACACTTCAGACACACAAGTAAGGTCAAAATGACGAACCTGGCAACCACATATGATTCGGCCCGTACAGCGTCATATGACGCTTAAGGAGTGGAAAACGTAAACACCAGTTGAACCGGAATCCAGTTAAACTGGAACACCGGCTGCATGTCTTGACCAAATTCCCCATTTACATGCACACATCCTAGGTACCGCAAACGAACACAGGGGGGCAGTATACACAGTGCAAATCAACCTTAATGATTTATATTGAACAGTTTTACTTTGAAATTAATATGAATCTTTAAAGAAAGGCAACACAGTCTGTGCAAGGGACTTCTTTTTTCGTTACCGTATTCCTTTTCACATCCAAACAGACGTCTCGTTCACGGGAACTGTTGGGATTCTCTCCCTGAGATTTCTGAATACAAGTTTGGCCTGTCTTGTTTCACCTGTTTACTCAGTTCAAGTTTAACTTCCGTAACAGTTAAATTAATATATTTGTTGATGTTTAACACATTTCGTCTCACTTGTCATAGTGGCTGGTACTAAAGATCATACAAAATAGATGTACAGAAGCGAAACTCTGTGAGGAGGTTTAGCTATGAGCAAAATACCTCTTACAATTATTTTATACTTTTATACTTGTTTCTTTGGGTCTTGTTTTGTGTTTATTCTTTTCAGTTGATAGCTGATGTAATAGTGATTCTAAAAGGAGTTCACTGATGAATAAGCTAATTCTGTTAACTGAGGACCGAAACAATGTTAGATATTGAGTTTATGGCGGTTAGTGTAAAGCCCGTTGAACTTTGGGAAGTAAACGGTTTGTGTAGGGAAGAGGGGAAAATGGGGAGAGGGATGTGTGATATATGTGTTCTTGTTTTCATGTGTTTTAGGGGTTATACTTTTCTTTTTTTTCTTCTTCCATGTTCTTTTTTCTTATGGTTTCTGCTATAAATGCTCTTGAGTACGGCACAATCTCAGCAATCATTTGTAAGCCATCGCAGGCTCTTATGACAACTACATTTATGCCCTTACATTATCTGTCAGTATATACCTATGTTAGGAATGGTTAAAGTTATTTATGACCAGCTTGCACTTCAGCTGTCCACTCTTTCAGTAAGAAATCTTCAATGACGACTCCATCTTGCCCTGGGATGGGTGGCTGCCGGGTCAACTTTATCAGCTGGAACTGTAAGGGCCTTAATCAACCTGTAAAACGTAAGAAGGTCCTCTCTCATCTTCAGAACCTTAAGGTAAATATTGCATTCCTCCAGGAAACACATTTAAAGATTTCAGACAACTCAAAACTTAAAACTCAGTGGGTGGGTGAGGTGTATCATTCTAAATGTAATGGTAAAGCTCGAGGCACTGCAATACTTATTCACAAATCTATACCCTTTATTGTCTCTCAGGTCACTGAAGACCGCAATGGTCGATATATTATTGTATCGGGCTCACTGTATAACACACCCTTAACGCTTGTTAATATTTACACCCCTTAACTGGGATGATCATAAGTTTTTTAATGAGCTTTTCTTAAATTTGCCTGTTGCTGAGGGGCACCAATTGATAGTTGGAGGAGACATGAATTGTGTTCTAGACACAAAGCTAGACCGCTCTTCAGCATGACACTTGCAGTTACCGAAATGTGCATTGGCTCTGCAGTCACACTTAGAAACACTAGGAGCCGTAGATGTGTGGCGGTTCCTCTTCCCATCAGCCAGGCAGTATTCTTTCTTTTCCCCTGTACATCAATCGTACTCGCGCCTTGACTACTTTTTCATTGACAAACGCCTTCTCTCGATGGTTAAAAATTGCTCATATAATGTTATAATAATATCAGATCATTGACCTTTACTCATGGAGCTATGCTTTTGGACTCAACCATCTCATTCTCCGTCTTGGAGATTTAACACTTACTTACTATCGGATGAAGCCTTCATTACATGTATATCTTCAGAAATTGACATATTCCTAGAAATACTGACAAAGATATATGGTGGAGTTCTATCTGGGAAAGTCTTAAAGCCTATATCCGTGGAAAAATAATGTCTTATAGCTCCTTCAAAAACAAACAAACGAGGATGCGCCTGCTAGAACTGAATGATTTCAAATTTAGATCAACAACATTGTACTTCTCCATCTCCCGATTTATATAAACAGAGATTATGTTTACAGACAGAATTTAATGTTCTTTCTACAAAACAGACTGAACAGGTGATTTTAAAATCAAGGGGAATGGTCTATGAGCAGGGTGAAAGGGCATCTAAAATTCTCACTCACCAATTAAAGCGCTCAGAGAACTTACGGTTAATATCTCAAATCAAAAATGAATCTGGCCACCTGGCCCATGATTCTGGTGAAATCAACAAAACATTTAGTAACTTCTATAGTGAACTTTATGCATCTGAATCCTGTAAGAATGTACAACTGCTGGATACATTTTTTGAAGGCATTTCTTTTCCCAACATAGACGAGGCGGCTAGGAAACAGCTCGATGAACAAATTACTGCAAAGGAAATTGAAGAAGCAATTAAAACAATGCGAGCAGGCAAATCTCCCCCTATCTCCCCTCCTCTTTGCAGTAGCTATTGAGCCCCTTGCCGTTAAACTCCGTTCAGAGGCACATTTTAAAGGAGGGTTCAGATCTGGAGAGGAACATAAACTTTCCCTATATGCGGATGATCTTCTGCTCTATATTTCTGACCCCCTGGGTTCACTACCCTATGTTTTCAGTGTACTTAACCGCTTCGGAGAAATCTCAGGCTATAAATTAAACCTTCAGAAGGGGTGAGCTGCTTCCTATAAATGTGATAGCAAAGATTCTTCCTCTTCAAAACTTTGGTCTGAGACAAACATCTGAGTATATCACTTACTTAGCATAACAAACTGTATGACCAGAATTTTACTAA
The DNA here is from genome assembly GCF_036324505.1 of Eleginops maclovinus. Classification (NCBI taxonomy): domain Eukaryota; kingdom Metazoa; phylum Chordata; class Actinopteri; order Perciformes; family Eleginopidae; genus Eleginops; species Eleginops maclovinus. Next base: position 112,068 of record NC_086365.1, read on the forward strand.
CCTCTTAGAATCACTCAGGAAAGATTTACAGAGATGGAGTACACTACCCCTGTCCCTGGCTGGCCGAATCAATGCTGTTAAGATGAACGTGAAGACAAAATGTCTGTATTTGTTTCAATGTGTGCCAGTATTGATTAGAAGAAAATTGTTTGTAATTCTTGACAAATTTATCTCAAAGTTTATTTGGAATAATAAACCTGCAAGAATTTGTAAGGCTTTTTTGCAAAGGCCAAAGCAATCAGGGGGAATGGCTTTACCTAACTTTGAATATTACAACTGGGCTGCTAATATTCGTAGCATGTTATTTTGGAAAACGTCGTTGCATAAACAACAACCATCCTGGTTGGTCACTGAAGCCTCATTTTGTAAATTATCTTCACTTCCTGCTCTCTTGACATGCCCCATACCAGTAGAACTCTCTGCATATAAAAATAACCCAACACTTGGACATTCCCTTAGGATCTGGGTTCAGTTAAGGAAAAGATTTGGACTTGTATCAATGCCCCTCTCAGCACCAATTGATCAAAATCATTCCTTCCCCCCCTCACTGCAGGACTTGCCTTTTAAAATCTGGAAGACAAAAGGTATAAAATATTTTGAAGATTTATATATTGATGATAATTTTGCCTCATTCACCCAGCTGAAGCAGAAATATAATCTTAATAACAACCAGTTTTTTAGATATCTGCAGGTTAGAAACTTTGCTCCAACTAATCTAGTTCAGTTCCCTTCCTAAAACCACATTAGACCATATTTTGGACATTAACCCACTTGGAAGGGGTGTGGTTGCTCAAATATATAATTTTTAATTTCGCAACTTGACTGTCCCTCCTTACAGTATATATAATTAAGGGCCTATGGGAAGAGGACCTGAAGTTACAACTGGACGAGGACACATGGGATTCAATTCTACACAAGGTCCACTCCTCATCTATCTGCGCATGGCATGGAGTCCTGCAGTTTAAAATTCTCCACCGTCTTCACTATACTAAAGCAAAATTAGCCAAATGTTATCCTAATGTGAGCCCCTTACGTGCTAGGTGTAAAAATCAAGTAGGGACTCTTATCCACACTTTTTGGACTTGTCCCCGGCTTTGTAAGTACTGGGAAGATGTATTTAAAACTCTCTCAAAGGTATTTGAGATCCCTTTCAATTAGTCTCCGCTGACAGCATTGTTTGGAGTGGTGACTGAAGAAGCTCACCTTCCAAAATATAAATTAAATGCTATTGCTTTTGCGTCTCTGATTGCTCGACAGCTAATTCTTCTTAAATGGAAGGACGAAGCACCACCCACACATACGCACTGGATTAGAGATCTAATGCAGTTGTTGCAACTAGAGAAAGTCCGGTCCACTCTGAGGGGATCAACTGATAGATTTTACAAGGCCTGGCAGCCGTTCATCACACACATAGAGAACTGCAAGCTGGGTTTAACAATTTGAGGATGATTGTGTCTAGAGTTGAGTGTTGCTGAAATGTGGGATTCATCAATTCTAATGAAATGCGTCTGATTTATTTAGCCTTTTTATTTATCTTTCTTTTTTGTTTGTTTTTGTCTCCATTGTCAGAAATAGTATACATATCGCTTTTATTCTGTTTCTCAAAATGATCTATGTATTTATCATTCACTTAAATTTTTATTTAGTTACTTGTTTTCTTTTGTGATGGGACGGGGGTGGGGGGTGTATTTGATCTGTGAAATGTTCATTGTAACACATGTTGTAGGTATTGGACTGCTTAACGACATTCTCTGTATCATTTTTCTTTATAAGATGAAACATTTCAAAATAAAGTGTTTTTTAAAAAAAAGATGTCTGTGAAGAAATGGCTGCTTCCTCCAATATCTTAGGGAGGTAGTGTACTATGGCACCGCTTGAGCTACATGAACTGTGTGAAAAGCATAAAAGGAAGGGAAAGATCAACAAACCGATCACGGCATGGTCAAACAGACTGGTAAGGTGTCTCTGTAATCAACCCTGTCGTTAAACTGTGTCCGTTTTAGGACTTACATTAAACCGTTTTCCACATATTTTCTGAATGTAACACACTCAATGAACTCTTGGCTCATTTAGCTCAGATTTGTGTGGAGTCTGTGTGGAGAAAAGTTCTTGAAATCAGAAGGGGAGATAAGATAGTACAGAGAGGGTCAGAGTGGTTTAGAACTAGAATGCAGCCAGAGTTCGAGTTTTATGAAATGATGGCGGATCTGCTGACTTTTAAAGAAAGGTTGTGAAACACAGACATAATTTGAACTTGTGATGGTGAGAAATTGCAATTGTCTTGTACAATGAACATACAATGGCAAGAAAAACTAAGTGAACTCTTTGGAATAACCTTTATGTAAACATTTGTATTAAAATATGGTCTGATACAAACACAAACACAATCTGTTTTACTAATATCACACAAATGATTGCTTTGTTCTGGTCCATATTGAAACATAATTCAAAGATTCACAGTGTAGGTTGGAAAAAGTCTTTGAACTCCTAGACAACAAAAACTAACCGAGTTAGGAGTTAGCAAACTTCGTTTTAATCAGTGAAACAAGATTAGGAGTATTGCTCAAGTTATTTAAACTTATAAGAATCACTTTTTAAAAAAAAGTTAAATATTTTGAGCTTGCTATACACAAGAAGCATCTGCTTATAGGAAACATGATTGATGGAGCTTTCATTCGGAAAAGTCTGCATTTTGAACAAGAGAAACAAGCAACTTTCGGACAACTTTTAACAATTAATGCACTAAACGTTGATTTGTGCTTTCACAAAAATGGTTATACAGTGCCCTTCAGAATTATTGAAATCCCTTTGTTAAAAATGAGCAAAACAAGTTGAAAAAATGTCTATTGTTTTTCCTCATAACATTTCATTCAAAATATTAACAAAATCTAACCTTTTTACTGAAGTAAAATTATTTTAAAAATGTTGACTTCAAATAAATATTTTTCTTCAAAACATGTGTGCCACAATTATTGGCACCCCTTCATTTAATATTTTGTGCAGCCTCCTTTAGCCAGGATTACAGCTCTGAGTCTCCTCCTGTAATGTCTGATGAGGTTGGTGAACACATGGCACGGGATCTGAGACCATTCTTCCATACAGAATGTCTCCAGATCCTTCAGATTCCGAAGTTGACGCAATGTGGACTCTCCTCTTCAGCTCCTCCCACACATTTTCAATGGGATTTAGGACTGGGGACTGTGAAGTCTTTATTCTGTGGTCAATAAACCATTTTTGAGTAGATTTTGAGGCGTGCTTTGTTGTCCTGCTGGAAGCTCCAACCATGGCCCATCTTAAGCTTCCGAGCAGAGGCTGTTAGGTTTTCATTTAATATCTGATGTTATTTGATAGAGTCCATGATACCATGTATCTTAACAAGATGTCCAGGGCCTTTGGAGGAAAAACCGCCCCACCAGATCAAAGATCCACCAGCATACTTCACAGTGGGTATGAGGTGCTTTTCTGTATGGCTATCTTTCTGTCTACGCCAAACCCACCTTTGACGCTTGTTGTCAAAAAGCTCTATTTTGGTGTCATCTGACCATATAACCCTGTCCCATTCAAAGTCCCAGTTACGTTTGGCAAACTGTGGACGCTTAAGTTTGTTGTTAACTGAAAGCAATGTTTTTTTCCTGGCAACCCTCCCAAACAACTTGAGGTCATGTAGGCGGCGTCTGATGGTCGTTTTGGAGATTTTCTGACCCCAACACTCGTCTGACCTCTGCAATTCTCCAGCTGTGATCCTTGGAGATACTTTTGACAGTCGAACCATCCTCCTCACGGTTTGTGTTGTCAATGTACACACACATCCTCTTCCAGGCTAATTCTTAACATCTCATGTTGCTTCATGCATCTTAATTTTGCTTTGATAGTGGAAATGGGCATTTTCAACTGCTTCGAGATTTTCTTATATCCATTTCCTAATTTGTGCAGCTCAACAACTTTTTTTCGCAGATCATCAGTGTGTTCTCTGGTCTTTCCTATAGTGATAAATGACAAAGGGAATTTTGGCCTGTGTCACCTCATATTTATACCACAGTGAAACAGGAAGTCATGGTTGACCTCTTAAGAGTTCCTAATCAAACAGGTGAACCTAAAAATGTAAGTTATGGCCGGAAGAAATATTTCAATTAGATCTTAATCAAATGATTTTCTAGGGGTGCCAATAATAGTGACACACATATTTTGGAGAGAAATATTTATTTAAAGTCCACATTTGCTTTTCTTTTAATAATTTTACTTCAGTGAAAAGGTTAGATTTTTGTTAATATGTTGAATGAAATATTAACAGTAAAACAATAAACACAGTTTTTGCATATTGTTTTGCTTATTTTTAATAAAAGGGTGCCAATAATGCTGCAGGGCACTGTACGTCTTAAATTAATCCTGAAATGTAAGTTCAGATTTTTTAAAGATGCAAACATTTTTTTTAAATTAATACTTAATAGGCTGGATTTTTTATTCCAACCATAATTCAGATTTAATAAAAAGCTTATAGATGGAAATAACACATGTCATGGAGGGCCTGCATACAGAGACAGGGTTTCTGCCTCTTCTGTATGGGGGTAGATTTTATTCAATATTATTGGTGTGAACAGAAAAATTATCTGGGTAAATGTGTAATCTGTAAATGTGAAACCACACATACAAAAAAACATTTGTAAATTCACCAAAATTATTTTGCAAAAAAGATCTAAAAATACACAGAAAAAATCCACAAGTCAAACGGAAATTGGATAGTGGCCCTTTAGAGTGACTGTGTTTCCGATGACCGATGGTATAAAGGTGGTAGGTGTTGTTCTTGTTAAGATGAGCTGTTTAATGCGATAATTAGTGCTATCAAGTGCGGTTTGTGCGGTTCATGCAGTCAACAGACATTAAACACTCCCCGAACTCTCCCCGTAACTAGTAGTGTCTGGAACTCAACTAAATCCTTAAGTTTCAAAAGTCCTGACTTGATAAACAGACTATTTGTGTGTTCTCTGAAGTCCACTTTACGAATAATTCTTAGTGCTCTTTTCTGTAACATAAACAATGGATTTATATTACTCATGTACGTGTTGCCCCACACTTCCACACAATAGTTAAAATATGGCAAAACCAGTGAGCAGTATAGAATTGTCATTGCCTTGTAATCAAACACATACTTTGCTTTATTCAATATAGAAATATTCTTTGACACCTTTTTTTTTACATGTGCTATATGTGATTTCCATGTCAATTTGTCATCCATTGTCACACCCAAGAACCTAAATTCAGAAACTCTTTCAATACAAACTCCATCTATTGACAGTGAAACCATATTTTAAGTTTGGCCATTTCATTTACAATGCTTTCTGCTAAAACCTTTAAATCATCTCCTGAACTAAAGAAATTGGTGTCATCTGCAAACAACACAAACTGCAGTATCTTTGATGTCTCACATACAGTATGTCATTGATATACAAAAGAAAAAGTTTAGGCCCCAAGACCGAGCCCTGTGGAACTCCACATTCAATGTTCATACTCTCAGATGTTTTACCAGCAAACTCTACGTATTGTTGTCTGTTATCTAAATAGCTACTTAACCAGTTTAGAACTATTCCTCGCACACCATATGTATGTAATTTAGAAATTAAGATGGTATGATCTATAATATGAAATGCTTTTTTTAAATCAATAAATACGCCCATTGTGTATTTATGATTTTCTATTGCTGTTGTAATTTCCTCTGTTATTTTCATTAATGCTAAAGCTGTAGATCGGTTTGCCCGAAAGCCATACTGACTCTCATTAAATAAATTATTCTTTTCAATAAATGTATCTAATTTTTGTACAAACAGTTTTTCAAGTACTTTGGTAAATTGTGAAAGTAGAGACACAGGTCTGTAGTTAGTAAAGCTGTGTTTATCTCCCATTTTAAAAATTGGAATAACCTTTGCTATTTTCATTCTGTCTGGAAAAGTACCTGTATTAAAAGAAAGATTGAAAATATAGCTTAGTGGTTTGGTCATACAGTCAATAGTCTCTTTCACTATAATCATGTCGATCCCATCACTATCAGATGATGTCTTATTGTGGGATTTTGCTACAATTTATCTAATTTCCATTTCACTCACTTCTCCGAGAAACATGGACTGCAACACTTTATGTTTCACATTCCAGCCACTCTCTGTTTGCTTATCCTCATGTTTTTTTATAGAATTTGCGAGATTAGGTCCCAACATTTACAAAAAAAGAATTGAATTAATTTGCCACTTCATTCATGTTTTTTATTTCCTTATTATTATCGTTAATGAAATAACTGGGCAGACCTGTGCACACGGGTTAATTTCCTATTACATTGTTTAGAATTTTCCAAGTGCCTTTGATATCATTTGTATTTTCTTTTAACTTCTTATTATAATACTTTTTTTTGGCTTGTCTCAATATACATATCAACTTAGTTTTATAAGTCTTGTATTGTTTTTCAGCAGTCTTTGTTTTAAACTTAATGAAGTCTGTATAAAGTTTATTTTTCTTTTTGCATGCATTTTGCAAGCCCTTTGTTATCCAAGGCTTTTTATTGAAACTAGATTTTTTATGTTTACATAACATTGTCGGACAGTGTTTGTCATACAGTGAAAGGTAGATCTTTAGAAATGCCTCATAAGCAGCATTTACCTCTTCTACATAAACTGCTTTCCACTCTTCTTTTAAGAGGTCATTCCTGAACTTGTTTATTGTTTCATCAGTTCTTACTCTTACATATCTATTGCAATTTTCCTCCTTCTTTGTCTTTATTTCACAATCATAGATTACAAATACAATTAAATGGTCACTTATGTCATTTATTAACAGCCCACTTTTAACAGTGTTCTCCATGACATTTATAAAAATATTGTCAATTAATGTTGAACAAGTGGAGGTTATTTTACTGGGCTTGGTGATCAATGGGTATAGCCCTCTGCTGTATAATGTATCCATGAAGTCTGAAGTTGTTTTATGTTTAGATACATTTAAGAGGTCAATATTAAAATCACCACAGATTATAAATGTTTTACTTTCATTTAGCCTATTCATTAATACTTCCAAACTGTCTTTAAATGTTTCAACTTTTGACCCTGGCGTTCTGTATACACAAGTCACAACAATATTTCCCCTCCTTTCCATTTCAATTTCCACAGTAAGGCATTCCATTAAATCTTCAATTACTATTGTCATATGTTCAACAGGTTTACAATTCAATTCACTGTCCACATGAAGGGCCACACCCCCTCCCCTCTTGTTGGTTCTGTTGATATAATGTAACTCATAACCCTCAATATGAAAATCAATACCTTTCTCTTGATTTAACCAAGTCTCAGATAAGGCTATCAGTTTGAATTTACTTTTAAATGTATTCAAATATTCATTGATCTTAGTGAAGTTTGCATAGAGACTTCTACAATTGATATGCATTAACGAAAATGTATTATCCAGTTCAACACTGTCATTAAATTGATCATCAGTATAATATTCACACGTGTCATTGATCTGACTAAACACATGATTCTCCGGGTCGATATCATATTCAAAATCATACATTTTATGCTTCGTGTTGACAAACCTTGTAAAGGTTCGCAGCGAATCAGTCATTTGTTTCGAAATCAATGAAATACCTGCTGGGAGTCACTCTCCCTGGGCCTTTGTCTTTGTTTTAGTAATCCACACATACCTTTTTCAGTATTTTGAAATAGCCCAGTGTGCTCTTTCAATTTGTATTTCATCGTGAACATCCAGTTTCTCCCGTATTAAGTTTTTCACAAAATCAACCATGTTGTTACCTTCACATTTTTCAGGCATTGAATAAATTTCGATTGTACCTCCGGGCACGGCCTTCCAGATCCTCACATTTGTCTTCCAGTTTTTTCTGTAGGCGCATACTGTGGATTAGCACTTTACTCATATAGATTTCACGGTCCTCATTCTCCGCAATTCTTAATTCTGCTACATCCATCCTTGTTTTCAGTTCTACGATGCCTTCTCGTGATTCATTTATTTCCTTTTTCAAGGCTCCAAAGATTCCTGCCGTTTCCATATGGAATTCTCAGATTTCTTTTAATATTTCGGAGAGTCCCAATACACCATCCGCCCCCTCAGATTGATGTTCCACAGGTGGATTGTTTGCACGGATTTCTCCCTGTTTCTGTTTCTCTTTCTGGCTCCACCTTGTTGACATTTTTATTGATTTTTTTCTGCCAAAAACGGCTTAAGGTAACTCCGTTTGAAAAGTTCCTTTGTTGCAATCTAAGTTTCGGAATTATTCCCAAACTCCGAAATTGTTTGTAGCGTGTTGCGTCTCCTCACCGGCATAGTCAGCCATCTTGGAATACTTAACACACATGTATGTTGTATTTATGATTAACCACACTGCAAAAACTTGAAGTATATTTGCCTTATTTCTAGTCAGAATATTTCTTTTCATTTGATATAAGACACAATAACTTAAGAATGAGCAATGCAGTGTTTCCTCTATTGACTCCAGTTAAATTGAACTGATGAGAGCTATTCTTCACTACATCACACGTATATACTGTATGTAGAACCTTAAGGCAGTGGGTCTCAACCTTTTTTGGACCAGCTCCCCCTTTCCATTATCCAGGTCCCTCACTGCCTCCATCACATAAAATGTAGGCTAATTGCCTACACCTAAATTCTAATGTTGTTTATCATTCAGTTTGTACTATTCTGATTATTCTTCTTAGTATTTATTATTTATATTATATGTGTATTATAATAATTTTGTATTTATATTCCTACATTTTTTTTTTTTATTATAAGGCTGCTATATTATGTGATTAGACAAAAATCTAATTCTCTGAGACTGTAGTCACAGAATAACATTTCTAAATAATAATAGATATGATATTATTAAAATATATAGAGAGAACACATTACTCCTGTTTTAGCTGCACTACATTGGCTGTCAGTGTCTTTTAGAATTGATTTTAAAATTATTTTACTGGTTTTTACTGGTAAGCTCTTAATGGCCTGGCACCCGCTTACCTCACAGAGTCTTTATCTGTTTATGTCCCAAAACGAGCCCTGAGGTCCTCTTCAGCTGGCTTTTAAAATATTCCTAAAGTCCTCCAACATAAAATGAGTGAAGCCACTTTTATACATTACGCTCCAAAACTGTGGAACTACTGTGGAAAACTCAGGAAACATCAGAAAGGCCAACTCACTGGACATTTTTAAACGACAGCTGAAGACACTTTTTTTAGATTAGCTTTTTTTAGCGGCGCACTCCTTTTAAATGGTCTTTTAGTCTTTATCATTTACCTACTTTTATATTGTTTTATTGGTCTTAAAGGGTTTTAATTTGTATTATTTATGTAACAGTTTTAAGAGCAACATTCCTTTTACGTTGGTCTTTCAAAAATGTTATTGTTGATTATTATATTACCATAGCTTTGCTAGAATGCATCTTAAAATGTTATACTTTGTTGTTATGCTGCTTGTCTCTGAATTGGTCTTAAACATCTGTTCTCGCTGTTTTTTTTCCACTTGTGATGTATGCTTTTCTGTAAAGCACTTTGAGCTGCATGTTATGTATGAAAAGTGCTATATAAATAAAGCTTTATTTTTTATTATTATTGTATATTTTTGACAGCTGTTGCTTTTACCTTCAATTGCCTAATAAGACATGTACCTAGGGAGCAAAAAATGCCATGTAAATAGAAATGTTAGTCAGGAGTGTTAAACAAATGCAAGGGTAAGAAGTATGAGATTCAAACAGCGTTCCAACGGAAAACAAGCAGCCTACAACGGAACATGTCTGAGGCTACTGGAAAACAGCCATGATTCCTTTTCACTTTAAAAGCAGATAAGCTATATGTTTTTTGCTTGCGGGAAAAAGTAAAAAGAAACACGAACCCGCGCTAATGTATCTTATTACTTTTTCTTTTGCGGCAAAAGTAGTCACACGTCGAAGCATGTACCTTTTTGGCATATAAAAAAAAACTGTCCCAACTGGAATCAAGCCGGCTGATGTCCTTACTTACTGAGGCTCAGCTGGCCAGCTGGCAGGTATCTGGTTTTAACACTAGAACCGCAAAGGGGGTCATTTTTACCCCACTGCATTTTCAAATAGCCTATATGTAACTTTATTAATATAAAACCCAAAACAGGATCAGGTTCTGCTGAGTAGAAATAAACTATTCTAAAATATGAACATCTCGAAAGCGAGCTGCATGAGACTGAAACGGATGGGCTGTCAGGAGAGGGAGAGAGGAAAAGAGAGCGCTCAGTTTATTATTAAAAGTTAATGTACATTTTTTAATAATGTAGTTTGTGTAAATGTATTAATTATGTTGTTTTTTGTTTGTAGAAGCGCACCATTTATTGATTTATTGTAAAATTAATCTGAACTTTTTGATCTGTTATAAACTGAATCACTTTAAAAATGGATTATTATAAATTACAGCGGGGTTTAAATGACCAGTTGTAGTGTTAATATTGTTTTCGAAAATGGTTTACTTTTGCATGTAGTCTTGTGTATACAGTTATGTCAATAAAGCCACTTGAATTGAATAGTGTTACAGTCTTTCAGCGGACACCCTTCTTGTCAATCTGTAACCACGTCAATAACACAGCGTTTATGGTGTATCCTTGGAAAAATATGAATGCTTTAGCAGTGGCGGCTGAGAGTTGAGGTGCCGTTTTTTCTTTTAAGAAGCACTTTATCGCTCGGCAATATAAAAGTCTCAAAACCACACAAAGTTGCCTGAACACTGGTCAGAATCAATTCAGAATATGGTTTATTGCCAAGTAAATTTAAACATGAAAAAGGACTTTGCCTCGCTCTTTTTTTCAAATATGGAGGGAAAGTTAATTTTAGTAAATTTCAGTTTGGGTATATTGTCACCATGACTTCATGATCTGTCCGATGTGTCCCCCATGTTCATGTTGTGAGCACCGCTGGTAAAATGCCACACAATATCTTTCACTCTCGTGTCTCAGTTGCTGTGTCCGGCACACACCATCACACACACACACACACACACAGAGTGGATGAAAGCAGAGACATTCTGCCCCACGGACCTGAAAAGTCAACACAGGAGCAGACATCCAGAGCCAGGAGGACACACGTACACAAACACATTGCCTCGCTCTTTTTTTCTAATCTTAGATTTAACAACATAGCATATAAAACGCCCCCCCAAAACACATAAAAGCCCCCCTTTCAAAAATATTGCTTCCAGCGCCCCCTGACGTTCTCTGAACGCCTGCCGTAAGGGCTTTGAATTATTTGAAGCTACTGTGATATTTCTGTATGGTTTATTGCACTTTTTGTAAGTTTTTTTGGATAAAGGCATCAGCTAAAGTAAATGTAATTGTGAGAATGCTGTTCATTGACTACAGTTCAGCCCCTTAAGGCTGCATGCTCAGCCCTCTACTCCCTGTTTTCAAACGACTGTTCACACATGACTGCGTGGCCATAAACAGCTCCAACACAACCGTGAAGTTTTCTGACAACACGACCGTCATCATCCTGATTACCAACAGCGACGAGACAGCATACAGAGAGGAGGCTAAACCCTGATATCTTGGTGCCAGGTTAACAACTTCCATCTCAATGTCTCGGCTCTACGGGGGGTGATGAAAACTGCACAGCACATCACCAGGACGGAGCTGCCATCCATGGAGGACCTCTACTCCAAGCGGGTCAGGAAGAAAGCCCACAGGAATATCAAAGACCCGCCCATCACCCCAGCAACAAACTGTTCTGTCTGCTGCCGTCTAGCAGGCGGTACCGCAGCAACAAGACCAAAGCCTCCAGCCAGAGACAGTTTCATCCCACAGGCCATCAGACTATTAAACTCCTGAGTTCTGTAAAGTGCCTCAACAAGCCAAAACATAGATCTGGTTGCATTTTGCAATTTATTTATCCAAGTAGTTATTAGTGTAATAAAAAGTATTTCATTTACTTTGACTGTACAATATTACATTTTCCATTCTGTTCTTCATACTCTAATTACGTGTATAGACTTCTTCTTGTACTATTTCTATTTTATTTTATTGCACATTTTGCAACATTCTCTTGCCATATTTTATTTATATTCAGTTATTTATTTCACTATTTGTATTGGTTGAATTTGTTTTATGTCCTTTATACTGTATTTTAATGTTGCATTGTTGGAGGAGCCTGGGACTTTTTTTTGATCGCCATCTACACTGTAGCTAATGTGCATATGGCAATAACGCCTTTGAATCATTGAAGATGTGAAGGAGAGACCGTAAGGGTTCAGCTCTTTAATTAAATCTGTTCTTTTCTCACTCTGAGCCAGTACATCAAATCTGTGGGTCATGTACTCACGGCTTCAGTGTGGATGGGGTGCACAGCAAACAGAAGTGCTGTGACAAAGGCCAGGCGTGAGTCTTCAAACACGCAGCGCTCACACGTGTGCATGAGCAGGCAGGTTACAGCGCAGTGCAAACACACGTTGATGATGTGGAAGTAGAGAGGTGTCATGCCGCCTAGCAGGATGTTCAACCTGATGGACACAAAGAGAGAAATCATCAGCACTGTTTGAGGAGGGAGCTGCATTTTAGTTGTATCTGACAGTGGGAATGTTTAAACATTCAGACTGATGGATCATTAGTACAGCAGGTTTCTTTCTCTTTCTCAATAACCTCAAACATATTAAGACAAAAACAGTCAAACTTATCTGAGAAAATAGCTCAGCTTATAGCAAAATACATTTTAAATTTCCTCAATGAAGTGATTGTCTCATCATCCTGAACAGAATCCTGATCCATTTCAATGAATTTCAAATGAAAGAGCATGATTGTTTTGAGAGCGAGATTAAGATTCCCAACACCAAATTGCAGTCTGTTTATCTCCTTCTAGAAACAAATCATTTAGTGAAGAACAATTTGTTTAACGTAATTTGTATTACAGCTAGTGGTGCACCAATTTAAAAAATGTGAGTTGATGCCGATGTTTTGAGTAACAATGGTGTGGATGGCGATGTTTTACTGTATACAATTTAATAGTAGCATAATGCAGAAACGGGAGTAGCAGCAGTATAACAAAGTCACAAGTATAAACAACAGACTCACAAGAACATTGAATGATGGATTTCATTTAGCGATCCTGCAGACACCCGCTCCCCCTGCAGCAGCAGCTCCTCACAGAGGACTGGAGAGCAGTACCACCCCACCCAATGACTTTAAAGTTACGGCAGACCCACAGTCAGAGTTCTAATCCTTTAAAATGATGGCCGGACTTCAGATTTTGTTTGTCCGATTTCAAAACATCAACACTAACGCCACTTCTGAAAGTCACCGAGCAAAACATAAACATCCGCTGAGGACACACATAGTTATGAAGCGTTAGCGGGGGCTCTGAAGAGGAGGTTTGGACAGTGTTTTCCTCCAGAGCTGCTCCGAAATGAACTGAGTAACCGCTGCAGGAAGTCTGGCGAGGCGCTGCGGGCGCTGGCCAACGACGTGGAGTCTGACGCGGCGGGCATATGTGCACATGCCGCCCGGAGTGCAGAGTGAGCTGGCGCGGGACCAATTCATCAGGGCCCTCCTCCCTGCTGACTTGCGGGTCCAGGTACAGCTGCAGCATCCACAGTCTTTGCAGGCAGCCTTGGAGATGGCTGTGGAAAGAGAGAATGTATGGGGTGTAGCAGCTAGGAATGGTGAAGCAGAGGGTCAACCCGCTGTGAGGGGCTGCCTAGAGGAGAGGCCTTTGTGGGTTGCTGAAATGACAGAACTGATAAGGGCGGTGTCCCTGCAGCCAACACGCAGACCAAGTACCAGGGCCTGTTGGGGGTGTGGTCAGCCAGGACATTTGGCCAGAGACTGCCCCAAGCACACAGGGCCCAGGGAAACGACTCAGGGTCTGCATAGAGGGGAAGATGCGGAACCAGGCCCCAAAACCCCCAACCAAACCACAACCTTATTTTCACTCTCACAGACATCCCTGGAAGTAGCCAGACAGCACAGCCGGGGGAGTCAGGCTCTACTCCCTCCTGAAGCAGATGACAGCACATGCTTTGAGCCTGTTGTCGCGTTTGGCCGCGATGGTGGTGGGGATTCCTGTTATGTCCCTGTCACTGTAGAAGGGGTGCCCTGCACTGCACTGGTGGATACAGGCTCGACAGTATCTCTGGTGAGAGCAGATGTGTTGCCCATTGGAACGCAGCTGGAGCCAACTGTTGTGCGTCCGCGCACAGTCACGGGAGAGCTGGCACCTTTGAAAGGCAAAGGCAGACTGTGTCTGTGGGGGGAGTTACCATGTGTCACCCGGTGTGGATAGCAGCAGTGCAGGACCCGTGTATTCTGGGTTTGGACTTTTTGAAGGCAACGAGCTGTCCTTATCCCTGGTGACGGCCACTCAGGGCAACTCCTCACCTGTCACCCCAAGTGTGTGCCACACCGCCCCAGCTCTCTTCGACCCTGCCCCAGCTTTCCCCGACCCGGCCCTAGCTCTCCCCGACCCAGTCCCGGCTCTCCCTGTCCCAGCTCTCCCCCACCCAGCCCCAGCTTTTCCCAACCCAGCCCCAGCTCTTCAACAGTTTCCCTGGACAGGGGTGGTTGAGACTCAGTCTGCAGTATTGGAGGTGTGGAGGAAGAACTGTTGCCGTCTTAATCCAGAGCAGCAGGACAAATTGCGGCAATTGCTGCTAGAGCTCCACGGCAGTTTCGCCATGAGTGAGGAGGAGGTTGGCCGAACTCATCTAGTCGAACACGAAATCGATACAGGAGACACACGCCCCATCAAGTGTCGTCCTCGCCGCCTCCCCCTGGCACGTCAGCAGGCTTGTGACGATGCAGTGCAGAGCATGCTGAAGGCAGACATCATCGAGCCCTCGGACAGCCCGTGGGCCGCAGCTGTAGTTATGGTCCCAAGGAAGACCGGTGGCTGGCGCTGTGTTCAGACTACAGGCCGGTGAACGGGTTCACCAAGAAAGATTCATAACCCCTCCCCCGCATTGACGAATTCCTGAACCTGGTCTCGGGGTCATCTTGGTTCTCGTCCTTGGACCTCCACAGTGGGTATTATCAGGTCCCTCTTGGCCCTGAAGCCAGACCAAAAACAGCTTTCTGCACTGGGCGGGGTTGTGGCAGTTCAAGGTCCTCAGCTTTGGCCTTTGTAATGCCCCTGCCACCTTTGTGCGGTTGATGGACAGGGTGCTGTCTGGTATTCCCCGTCAGCAATGTTTGGTCTACATAGACAACATCCTGGTGCATGGCAGCTCGTTTGAGGCGGCCCTGGGATCTCTACGAGTGGTGCTGAAAAGGATCAGAGCCGCTGGCTTGAAGCTACACCCAGAGAAGTGCCATTTCATGCAGAGAGAGGTCACTTTCCTGGGGCACAAAGTGGGGGGCGAAGGCATCGGCACCCTGCAAGAGAAGGTGCAGGCGGTTGCGGACTGGCCCAATCCTCTGAACCAGAAGCAGATGAAGAGTTTCTTGGGCCTGGTCTCGTACTATAGGAGGTTTGTACGGGGTTTGCTTGCACTGATGCACCCCAGCTGCTACAGAAGGACAGTGACTTTGTTTGGACTGAACAATGTCAAGGAGCGTTTGACAGCCTTCGGCACGCTTTGAGCGAGACCCCAGTTCTCCCTCCAGACCAACCCCACCCTGCCATTCACCCTGGACACGGACGCGAGCGGCGTGGGTGTTGGAGGAGTGCTTTCCCAGACCACACCAGAGGGGGAGAAAGTGGTGGTGTACTTCAGCCGGGCATTCAACAAAGCGGAGCGACGATACTGCGTCACCCACAAGCAACTCTTGGCAGAGGTGCTGTCAATCAGATACTTCAAATACTACCTGTGTGGCCACCCCTTCATCGTGAGGACTGACCACGCAGCACTGCAGTGGCTAATGACATTTAAGGAGCCAGAAGGGTAGATCGCCAGGTGGTTAGAAGAGCTCCAAGCTTTCGACTTCAAGCTGGAGCACAGGGCTGGGGTGCGTCACACCAATGCAGACGCTCTCTCCCGTCGCCCGTGTGCCGTTGACGGACAGTTTCCCTTTGGGGTCCCGATGGAGAGAGTAGCAGTTGATGTGGTGGGGCCGCTTCCTCAGTCAAACAGGGGTAACCGCTACGTCCTCACCGCCATAGACTATTTCACTAAATGGCCAGAGGCGTATGCCCTCCCTGATCAAGAGGCCGAAACATTCCCAGATGCCCTGTTTGGGGGCATGTTCAGCCGGTTTGGAGTGCCGGAGGCCCTGCATAGTGACCGTGGAGGAACTTTGAGTCCCAGGTTTTTGCCTCCATGTGCACACAACTGGAAATGCACAAAACTCGCACCTCCCCCTTGCGGCCTCAGAGTGAGTCGAGAGATTTCATCACAACATGGGCCAGCAGCTGGCCATCCTTACTTCTCAGCACCAGCGTGACTGTGACGATCATCTGCCCCTGGTGCTCATGGCATGTCGCTCTGCAGTTCAGGAGTCCACGGCCCGTTCACCTGCCCTCCTCATGCTAGGGAGGTAGCCACACACCCCTGCCGTTCTGGCGTTTGGTCTGCCGCCGGATTACCTGGATCCTCCCCCTGGGCCTGAGTATGCCAGGAGACTTCAGGACCGCCTCAATTCAGCTCACGCTTCTGCCCGAGGCCAGCAGTTAAGTGCTGGCGTGAAACAGAAACGGAACTACGACACCAGGACAAAAAGGGCAGCACTTCAAGGCTGGGGAGCTGGTCTGGGTTTACAGCCCCCAACGGAAAAAGGGCCAGTGCCCAAAGCTTGAAAGCCAGTGGATGGGTCCCTGCACAGTACTGGAGAGGGTGGGTGAAGTTGTCTACAGGGTACAGCTGCCACCCAAGGGGAGAAAAGTTGTGCTCCACTTCCCCATTGACCCGCCCGTATCAAATCCGGAGCCCCCTGTCCCTTTGACCCCAGCCCCACTGCCGAGAAGGCAGAAGAAACCCCCGAGTCGGTTCAGAGACTTTGTGTGTTAGGTG
This sequence comes from Eleginops maclovinus, assembly GCF_036324505.1. Lineage (NCBI taxonomy): Eukaryota > Metazoa > Chordata > Actinopteri > Perciformes > Eleginopidae > Eleginops > Eleginops maclovinus. Next base: position 129,002 of record NC_086365.1, read on the forward strand.
AGAAGTTAGTAGTAGTAGTAGTAGTAGTAGTAGTGAGACACCTCTGTTCCTGTAGAGGGCAAGAATGTGCCCTGGTCTCACTGGAAGTGATGGTAGTCCACCCAGATCTTCCTAGTCTAACATTTGTTTATGTTAATAAAAAAAAATTAAAAGCTGTTTAAGGCATTTATTTCTGTTTTGATGTTGTGTTTAGCTGTCAGTTTTATTTGTTCCTCGTGGGAGAGAAACTTTGTGGTGGGGGGGGTAGTGTAGCGATCTGGTTGTAGGTTGCTGTGTGGGTCAGTCTGCCGTCCCCTGTCTCTCAGCCAATCACAGAGCTGCCCAGTAAGGTTGGCGGTGTGCTGGGCTGTGATTGGCTGAGCAGGGGGGGATGGCTGTAGTGTGTGACATTGACCCTGTGTGTGTGTTTTTGGGTAATGAAGTTGGTCATTGAAACCAGTGTCCTGGAGTTGAAAAACGGTCTGTTGGTAACAACAGGTTAATTAAAATAACCCAACACTTCAGTCCTGACTCCGCCTCTTATTGGAACATTACAATATGTTGATACAAAGCTAGGCTCCTGCCTGACTCACTGCTACTGTTTTCCTCCGAGTTTGAGAAAGGAACACACGTTGTCAGGGATAATAAAGCTCCGTGTTTTGTTATGATGGCATGGATACGGAGGCACCTTTTTTCCAGCGGAGTCTGCAAGTCTCCTTTTGGGGCTCCCGTTACATGCTGAGAAGGATCGCACACTTTGGATATCCTGCCCGACAAAATGAACTGAAGGACCAGTGTAGCAAGTATGTCACAGACACAACACTATTTGCGCTACTGGACCAGTTCTAGGTTCTAATGGAGTGGGATAAACAATATAAAAATTGACCAGAGACCAGTATTAAAGGAACAAGCCGGCACTTTACTTCTGTGAACAAAGACAAACATTAAAACAGTTATTGAAGAAATACAAAACATTCCTACAGGTAATCGAAACACACGTTTCCCTTATATTTTCTTCAACCTAGGTTAATTTAATTGAATTCAAGCAATCTATTTTTGATTGCTTGCTTTAAGCTATGTTAGACCGGTGCACGAGTAACTAACTTATTTAGGATGTATAAGTTACACCTAATTTGAATGATCTGTTTTTATGAGATAACTCTTTTGCCTCTTTCCACAGGTAGGAAAGTGTAAGAAATAATAATCAATATTATGTGTAATTAAAATACTGTCTTATTCTGAAAACCGTTTTACTTTGAAACTGTTTATTTTGTAACCGGATGTTGTCTTTAGCCTCATATAGCATGTAGCTAATATTGTATTGTATATATGAGTAGAGGGAGAAGGACGCATGGAGTTACATACTAAACACACCACCTCTACCTCTCACTAATTGATGCTGCAATAATACTATTGCGTGTTTAATAACTGATAAACCTCAGAAGGATTGCATAATAGAATATGGTAGGTGAGAGCTTCAGGGCATCGCTAACAAGATGGCGATTGTGAGGTCATAGGAGGACTCGCCCCCGACGACGTCAGCCAATAGAAGAGTCCGGAGAACCCCATGTGACAAGCGGCCAACAGGAGCAATTGTGAGGTCAAAGGAGGACTCGCCCCCGACGACGTCAGCCAATAGAAGAGTACGGAGAACCCCATGTGACAAACGGACAACAGGATCCATCTTCTTCTCTCCAAAGCATTAACAACAGCTGATATTCCAGAAGGAAGTCCCCCCATAAAATTCAAAGACTGTCTGCATCACAAATGACTCTATCCTGCGATTCACCTTTCCAGTAGAGCTCTCTCCCCTCTCAGCTCCTCTGCCCTGACTCCTATAGGTCAATAGGGGTGGTGGTGTGATTATTATTATTATTATTATTATTATTATTATTATTATTAGGCTATTATTATTATTATTATCCACATAATCATACGTGAATCAGCTCAGCTCCTGTTTCACTGTGTATATCTGATGCTGGAGCTGATGCTCCAGAAGGAAGTCACCCAAAAGATAGTATATGGTAAAAAATAAAAATAAAAGACTGCACAGCTAACTCTATAAACAACCAGGACCTTCACAGTGCATTTCAGATTAACTAGCTAGCTATGTAGCAGCGTTCTTTTAGAGCTGAAATGTAACTTTTGACTGCAAAACAACTAAGGTAAGACGTGCAGAGATCTTCTACAGCACACAACACACGCTGTCTCCTGTACAGGGGGCTCTCTGCAAGCCCGGTTTTTATTTGTCAAACAGGGAGCATTTCGTTCATTAATTACATGGGACTTTCTGTTGTTAGCTGGGGGACTGGAGCTAACTTATTGTCACCAACAGCAGTGATCAATACTTACTCTCTTGAAAAAATGTCGTATATCCATTCTTGTTCACGTTCTTCTCCTAATACTGCTCTAGTCGGTTCTGTGTGCTCCGCTCCCGGTACACACATGCTGCGGATACCCAGATGCAGAGACGAGTGCAACCTAGGTTGCAGTGAAAACGTGGACTGGATTTCAGTGATGTGGGCGTGCTCTATGAACAAGTGGAATGGATTGGATAACGACGCACTGACCCTGACTCTCTACCTTTCACTATAGGGAAACTAAGATTTATGACCATATTTAAGTTAATAATGACTGGTTGTATGATTATTTATGTGAACTCATATTCTGGCCACATTATATTGAATTTGTCGGCATTTAAAAAAAAAACGAAACTGAAGCTGAAGTTCATCTGAGCTTTTTAACTCCACGAACTCCATTTGAAGCTGCACAAGTCCGAGCTGGTCGCTTATTTGCTTCATTTCATTGACCTCAATCAGGAATGGGTTTTTCACAAGTAGAAAAATATTGCTATGGTCCTTGAAGTCGTGGAATCTTGATGTGTAGTTTTGCTTGAGCTCAGTTAGCACATCACAGAATTGTGATTGACAGGGCAGGACAGCGTCTGCATGCATCGCCATCACTTTCTGCACGGTGGGGAAGAAACGGTAAACAGAACCACGGACACTTCGTTCGAGTACATCCAGTTTGTCAGAAAATACTCTGACAGCCGTGTAGAGCTCATACACGGTCTTGTTTCTTCCCTGCATCTTGAGATTAAGTTTGTTCAAGTGCTGCGTAATGTCACACAGGAACGCAACAGACAGCACCCACTCTTTATCATCCAAAAAGGAAAATCGGGAAGTCTCCCCTTGGCCGACAATGGACGTGACTTGTGAATGATAATGAAATGTTGATGAATTCTGCTGACAATGTTTTTGTTTTTCGTTTTTTAAAGATCTTTTTAGGTTTTTATTTTTTTTAAGTGGGACTTAAAAGAGCCGCAACTAGTCTTAAAGCGAGCCGCAGGTTGAGTATCGCTGGTCTAAGAGGTCCTTTTTGACAAATCTTATCAGGCTTAAGCTATATACACATAACTTACCAGTATTGTGAACCTACATGCAATTAAACAAGATAGATATGTACTTAATACAATCCCAAAAATAATGACATTAATCTACTAACAAAAACTTGTGTGCATACAGTACATCAAAGACACACCTGCTGACAATGGCAACCGTTGCATAACACTCATGGCCAGCATTTACATCTTTATTCCATTCCATGTCAGAGTTGAGAAGCTAAACGGACATCAGCAGGAAGGAGAGTCTATTGAAGCATAGCACGCTCTTGGGAAGCTATAAGATTTCCTTCCAGAAGGTGAAAGCTGGAACGCTGGGAGGAATGGGTAGATCTACTGTTAAAGTCTCGGTGTATTATCGATATGAACCCCACAGACCTTTTTGTCCCTTGCCATTTTCTCAGTCTTCTACACATTTCGCCGAATAAACTGTATGCAGTAAGCTTATGTTTTAAACTGATAGTACTTTGTTATTATAATGTCAGAAGTGATCCCAAAGAGATCCCTTTTAACCATGCAGGAAAAAATAAACATGGAGTCTTGGTTTCGTATTGAGATTAGGCTAAACATCCAAAACAATTCTGTCACCCAGAATTTGAACTTTCCAACTATAACCACATCGGGAAAAAAATGGATTAAGTGGTTAAATGCTATGTGGAATGGAACAAATCCAAAAAGGGAGAGAGCTGAACAGAGCATGGCTTCACATCTGAACTCTTTATCTCTGATGGTAATTAGATCTAAAGGTGTCCTCTGTAAGCCCTCTTCCACTCCATTATGTGAAGGAGACTCTGGCCTCCACTACCAGTCTTTTATTTATAATTCAATAGGGATGACTGATAAAATAAGTTTGATCTTACATGATAGAATTGAATTGACGACTAGAAAAATCTTTAGTCGAGGACAGCCCTAGAGGTGACCTACACGCCTGAAGAAAACTCTAGCTGTGAACTTTATTTGATGGGCCTGTAACCACCACTCTATAACATGAATGATGATCATGCAAAAACCTATGAATTGAAAGTAAATTCTGACGTCAGAGGCTCTGGTGCCAGGAACATGTGGGCGGGGCTAAGGACGATGACTACAAAGGGGCAGTGGGTGGTGGTAGAGGATTTTCTGTGTGCGTCTCTCCCAGATGACCTGAACGTGCAAGTTTTGAGAGCAACCAGGCTGTGGAGGTAGAGAAGGCCCACGAGCCCTGGCTTTTCCTTTTAAACAGGGCAGATGTATGCAGATCCTTTAAATGGGTTAATCCACACAAAGCTCCTGGGTCCTGGGAGTAACGCAGCTTCAGGGCAAAAACCAGCAGACTTAGAGACAGCTTCATCCCACAGGCACACCTGAGCTCTGTAAAGTTCTCCATAAGCACTCTTCTGTTGTCATCTTTAATTTATTTATCTTAATAGTTTTCACTGCAAGTATTTCATTTCATCTTACTGTATATATATATATATATATATATTTATCATTGTGAAGAGCAAGCAGACGTTTTCCTGTTTTGTATTATAGCAGCTATCAATAAATGGTTTTCATGTCACTATCACAAATAGAATCATAAGGAAAAAAACGCCAGTAAAATATGCCTGTAGAAAACGGCTTATGCCACAATAGGATAGCAAGTTGTCAAGACAGTCAGATTAGCTTCGGTTGCTATGCTAAATTCACTCATCTAATAGCAGAGAAACCTTAATAACAGCGTTGTGATGCCAAACAGTGTCAGTTCAGAATAAAACACCAAAGCAGTGGCGGAGACCAGAGTCAGATTGCTCCGACCAACGCTGCACTGTCCCGGTCACAGGTCGATCCCTCTTCAGTCTCTGCCGGTAAACGGGGAGCAGAAGAAGAAATATGTGGTCTGACTTGCCGAAGGGGGTGCGGGGGCGGGCTTTATATCCATGCTGGAAAGGAGTGTTAACATGGTCCAGTGTATTTCCACCGCGAGTGGGGCAGCTGACGTGCTGATAGTATTTCGGCAGGACTTTCTTCTTGTTGGCTCTGTTAAAATCCCCAGCCACCATTAATGCAGCCTCTGGCCGAGAAATCTCTGTCCTGTCGATAATCCCATACAGCTCCTCCAGCGCTGTGTTGTTGTCAGCGTGCGGCGGAACATACACTGCTGTTAAAACAACAGATGTGAACTCCCTCGGCAGATAAAAAGGCCGGAATCCGATCATGATGTGCTCTAGGCTGGGAGAACAGTCCGAAGAAATTATTTCCACATCTGAGCACCACTTGTTGTTAATCATGAAGCACACACCTCCTCCCTTGCTCTTCCCTGAGTTTATTGTCCAGTCCTGGCGATGAATGGAGAATCCGTGTGGAGCAATGGCGGCGTCCGGTATCGTGGGGTCGAGCCAAGTCTCCGTGAAAACCAAAACATTACAGGTCTTAATGTCCCGTTGAAATGCCATCCTGCTACGGAGTTCGTCCAGCTTATTATCCAGGGATTGGACATTTGCCAGAAGTAAACTCGGTAGAGGAGGCCTGTTTTCCCGTTTCCTCAGCCTGACCAGGACCCTGGCCCGGGAGAGCTCCAGCAGGTAAACACAGAGACTCTCCATTGTTTGCAGGTTGTGGTGGATTATTGCTGTCCACCAGCGACCTGATGTGTAAAAGTTGTTCTCTATCATATTGGATGATAGGGCTCGCTTGGGCGGTTTGCATGTTGCAAAAAAAGTGAAAAACAACCAACAAAGTAAAACAATAAAAACACTAAGATGTGGAGTTGGTGAGCTCGAGACACGGCAACCATCCTAGGCGTAATCTTGCTTACGAAGATAGATAGATAGATGGATAGATGGATAGACGGACAGACGGACAGACAGACAGACAGACAGACAGACAGACAGACAGACAGACAGCTTTAATTTATGAGTTGCAATAAACTACATTTTAGCATTTAAAGCCATACTTTTGCGGTTATTTCGGTGAAAGTAACTCAATGTAGCGCAAGTAACTTGCCTAACACTCTCAGATGGTGAATACTTTCCAGCGGCGGCTGTCGTGAGTTAACTGCAGACTAAACGCCAGTGGACGAACAGCGCAGCAGCGGTCTGTAAATGTCGCTGAAACACCTTTAATAAACATTAAACAATGCTCTGGAGTAAAGTATAAGGTTGGAGAAGTAGTTCTTTAATTTAATCTGGTTGCGTATGAATAAAAACAACACGACCACCGACCCGACGCAGTCCCCCATTGTTGTCGTGAGTGGCGTTGGGGAGAAAATCAGCGACGTAAACGGTGATGTCATGACGCAACACCAGTCTGGCTCTGGGGGGTGGAAACGCACCTGGGGCTACAAAGAAGAAACAGTTCGGAACCAGAAAAGCACAACACAGAGCTAGAACTGGAACTTGTTTGGTTTAAAAGGGGCATAATACCACTTTCTTCCAGCCTGACACACACTGCACATATCCAAATCCATCAATACAACAGGTGGAATATAATAAAGTACATTTATAAAATGTTCAGGTACTTGTATTTTAAGTTAAGTATTTTCATTTTATGCTACTTAATACTTTTACTCTACTACATTTTAGAAGCCAATAATGTACGTTCTATCCACCACATTTATCTGACAGCTTTAGTTACTATACAACTTTGTATATTAGTAAATATAATATAATTTCAATAGTAAATAATAAAAGGTAATTTGCATAATAATAATACAAAATGTAATTAACGAATAAATTAACATTGACATATGATTACATGTTTAGATATCGAGCAGCGGAATACAACATAAGACATATTATTATTTGCCAGCTGTGGTGTGAGACACATTAATCCAGATGTCATCTGAGTTGGTTCAAACCTAAAGAAATAGGTTGTACTGTGGTCAGGGGGCTGCTCTCCTACTCTCACTCATCTATACTGGCAGCGAGGCATTAAGACTGACACATCTCTAGCATATAAACTACCACGCATGTTGGGAGTGAGAGTATGACCAGCACACTTTGAGTATTTTGCATGCCACGTGAAGCCCCTCCAACAAGGTGTCACTTCGAAATGTGTAGTTTGTATTATTCTAAGGGGTTCTGCAACCGTTTGTCTTCACAAGGGGAAAGTTGTATGACGTCAGCGTTAATAGCGTTTTAATATAGCATGCAGGCGCTAGTTCGCGACATGTTTTACACTGCAGGTGATAACACTGCGCTTTAACTAAATCAGGTGTTATTGTTATGAAGCGAAGGTGGAGAAACGGAGCTGGCAAAGCTGGGAAAACTGACCTGAAGGTGAGTATGCACAGCGGTCTGTAGGACTTGTGGCTCGTGTTGTCCGCCATCCTTTTGCCCCAGAAGTCGTTGCTGAAGACGTTCTTTAGGCTGGAGCCGGGTCGGACGTCCGGGTTGTTGATAATAGCCCACACGTCGTCGTGCACCAACTCTCCGTGGAGAGAGCTGCTGTAGCAGAGGGCGCACACCGCGGCGAGTAGGGCGTATCGACCCACAGCCAACACCGCCTCGGGCTGGACGGTGAGCCGTGGCGGCAGGCGGGACTTCTTCTCCCGTCCCAGTGCTCTCATGTCGGGCCTGGCTTGTCCCGCTGCAGCGCTGTGCTGAGGATAGATCCAGGGGGCCGGGATAACACGTCCATCCCGCCGATAGAGAGCGGCTGTGTGTGTGGACCAGAGCGTGAGTACGTTGTGCTTGAGTTGTGATGCATTCAGGTGACGTCGGGGAATGCCAGAATCATGGTTTCTCCGTGCCCTCCTGTCTATTCGGTTATTTTATTTCGTTGTGGCTATTATTTAACTTTAATTGGTTTATTAACACATTCAGCTATAAACTTAGGCATATTTACATAACATTTTCTATAATTTCTTGTCTTAAAATATGCTTTTGAAATCATTTTGATATTAAACACTTTATAAGCTCGTCAGCTTCCAAATGCATTTCCTTGTCTGAGATCTCAAGTCAGTCCTTTCTCTAAGAACATTTTTTTTAAAACGCAAAGGTAAGTTCAGGAATGTAAGGTAACAGACGAAACCTAAAGCAATGTGGCTAAAAAATACCATAAATGCGTTTGTCAGATGATGACAGATGGTATATTCTCATCTCATACAGCAAGAATAAACAGGTGCAAAAGGATTCTTCTGAAGGAATGAGTTTAGGTAGTAGCCTACCACTTGTGCTGTCTGTAATCAAATTAACTGAAAAAGTCTGATAAAATGTCTACATGAGGAGATGAACGGCAAACGTTTAAGTAGGCTAAAGTATGACTATTCTATGAACTGTTTTTGTTATTGACCGGTCATTAAGTCTAGAAATTGAAAAAAGGCACGATTAAGTCATTATTTTAGAATACACGAGCTCATGTGCAGTACCATAACGCAACATCAGCACTGAGAATCCGCCTGCGAACGCATGCGCAGGAGCACTTGACAGGCCGACAAACACTGTGCAGAAAACCAATAAAGCTCTATGGAGCTATAACAGGGTCAAAAGTTTTGATAATTAAAAAAAAAAGTATCCTGAATGTATCCTTTCAAACTAAAAATAAGTGTTTGAAATGTTTTTTCAGGATGAATATTATTTTTGAATTAATTAACTTTTGAACATATTTTAGCATGTGAATCTTTTTTTCAGTTGTAGATTTTACGTTTTCAGATTCAAGACAATTATTTTATTACTTTCAAATCTTGTTTTTCAGGTTTTTCATTTTTTTTTCACCTTCAGATGTTGCTTGTGACAGCCCCTCCCTCTGTCATGTTGCCTTCATGGTGGCGCAAGAAATATAACTCAACACTTTCTATTCACAATACTCCCGTGATTGGTGGTAAACAAAATTGCATCAAATTGCAATGAATTAGAATGTATTGGTGTCAATATAACCATGCCACAACAAATGTGATTTGTTTTAATAGTTATTTATCGGCCTCCTTCTTCAAAAAATATTTTTAATGAGAATATTAGTAAATTATTAAAAGAATGAAATTTTAACAAAGAAGTTCTTTAATGGCCGATTTTACCATCAACTCGGAGGATAAATCTGCTAGAAGGAATCTTAAACAGATAACCGATAACCTTGACCTTGTGCAACTGATCAATGGACCTACAAGAATCACTAATTCCACCAGGACACAAATTGATCTTATATTTAGTAACAAACCAGAGAGAATTTTAAAATCTTTTAATATGTTTACTGGCCTCTCTGACCACAATATGATTTTAGCTGCCAGGCAACTAACAAAGAGATGTTTTAGCCCTTCTGTCAGGCAAAATGACTCTTATGGAATTCCCCAAAACAAAATATGAGACCTTTATAAATGCTGTTCAACAAATTAAATGGGATGATATTTTAGCTCAGTAGAGACCATGAAAAAGACAGTAGGATGTTCTCAAAAACATTTCCGTCAGGGTCGCCGAGGTAACAGCTCCAGCAGAGAGTCCCAACTTTCCTTTCCCTGGCCACATCAACCAGCTCTGACTGGGGGATTCCAAGGCGCTCCCAGGCCAGCGAAGAGATATAATCCCTCCACCTGGTCCGAGGTCTACCCCTCGGTCTCTTCCCAGCTGGACGTGCCTGGAACACCTCCCTAGGGAGGCGCCCAGGTGGCATCCTCACTAGGTGCCCGAACCACCTCAACTGGCTCCTTTCAACGCGAAGGAGCAGCGGTTCTACTCCGAGTCCCTCCCGGATGACTGAACTTCTCACCTTATCCCTAAGGGAGATGCCAGCCACCCTGCGGAGAACTCCCATTTCGGCCGCTTGTATCCGCGATCTCGTTCTTTCGGTCATGACCCATCCTTCATGATCATAGGTGAGGGTAGGAACGAAGATGGCCCGGTAGACAGAGAGCTTTGCCTTCTGGCTCAGCTCTCTTTTCGTCACAACAGTGCAGTAAAGCGACTGCAGTACCGCTCCCGCTGCTCCGATTCTCCGGCCCATCTCACGCTCCATTGTTCCCTCACTTGAAAACAAGACCCCGAGATACTTGAACTCCTTCACTTGGGGTAAGGCTTCATTCCCTACCTGGAGTGGACAGTCCATCGGTTTCCTGCTGAGAACCATGGCCTCAGATTTGGAAGTGCTGATCCTCATCCCAGCCGCTTCACACTCGGCCGCGAACAGATCCAGTGAGCGCTGAAGGTCACAGACCGATGAAGCCATTAGGGCCACATCATCTGCAAAAAGCAGGGGTGCAATCCTTAGCCCACCGAACTGCAGACCCCCTCCCCCACGACTACGCCTCGAAATCCTGTCCATGATTATCACAAACAGGATTGGTGACAAAGCGCAGCCCTGGCGGAGGCCAACCCTCACCGGAAATCGGTCCGACGTGCTGCCGAGGACCCGGACACAGCTCTCGCTTTGAGAGTACAGAGATTGGATGGCCCTGAGTAGAGACCCCCTCACCCCATACTCCCGCAGCACCTCCCACCCTCTCATTCACTGGGGTAAACTCCAACAAAGCAGCACTCAACCGGGGGCTTGTGAGTATCCCCACACCCGCTTGGCGCCTCACACCTTGGGCAACTCCGGAGAAGAATAGAGTCCAACCCCTATCCAGAAGTAAGGTTCCAGAGCCGACGCTGTGCGTAGAGGTGAGCCCCACCCAGAGGTTGCGCTAGACTTTTTCATTGTCCGTCATTTTGACGGGCAGGGTCGTAAAAAATCCGTCATTGTCCATTATTATCTGTCATTGTATTTTAACTTTTAAATGGTTATATTAGGCCTAAGCCATAATGCTTATATTTAATAGCCTCAATTGTTTTTTATTGACTTATTGTCATAAAAAAAATAATTCACAGAACAAGCGTGTTTTAATAATAATTATTTATTTATGCATTTCTTTCTGACGATCAGAACTTTTTCAGCTGTGAAAACATAGCGGCTGTGCCTTAGAACGATGGGCTATTTTAGCCGAACGAAGTCAATTATAGTGAAAATACAAACAGCTCAAGCAGCTCAAACTTTCCTTCTTGGCCGCATGGATTTGAACAGTGCGCTTGCCTGCGTGTAATCAAAAGTGTCAATGGATTCTGCTGCCGAGGCGATTGACATTAAATGCTGCGCCTTTGCCTCCGACAGACGACTTCTCGTGGCGGTTTTTATTTTATTTTGAAGGCTGAACCCCCGCTCAGCTGCAACACTAGACACTGGGATAACCAGCGCCACCTCAGCCAACGCTCTAAAATCGGGAAACATTTCCCCTAGCGAAGTGATGAGCAGCCGACAGGAGCCCCTGAACGAGGGATTTCCCGACCCTGCCAGCACTCTCTTCATCGGGAGAAAATCCCTCTGCATGCGGTCATTTTCAACCAGTGGTGCAGCTGCACCCCGCGGTGACCCGTATTGGTCACAGACGCGCTCCAATGCCTCTAGTCCGTGAGTCTTCAACGCGCTGTCAGCTGTGGGATAGCGCGAGGCGTTGAGCACGGTGTCGAGATCTGCGATGATTCCCAGATGCTCTTCGGGGAATCTTTTTTTCACTGACTTGGTGATCTCTGCCAGGTATTGAGAGCGCAGCTTGGAGAAGGCCTGAGCATCTGGCTGCGTGAGGGTGATGCCACAGAATCTGCCGTCCTGTGATGCCTCGTTGAACTTTCTCTCCGCCACCCCTGGCTCACTTATCAGGTCATCCAGGCTGGCAAGTGTCATGTTGACCACTGGCTGGATGGAGGAGATGTTGACGTCCTCTTTTTGGAACGTGAGGTTCATCCTGTTGACCACAGACAGGACGTCAGTGAGGAGGTGTGTCAGGGCAGGGAATGTGGACTTCTGGAGCTGCCTCCTCAGACCCTTCGCTACCGGACAGTCTCTCGCGGCTTCCTCCTCCTCCAGCTCCAGCACCAGAGCAACCCAATTTGCCCGCATGCCCTTAACTGCCCTCTCCAGGGACAGCCAGCGCGTAGCAGATGGCTGCTTCAAACTCAGCAAGTCGTGTTCATCCATTTCTTTCTGGAGTTCCTTCAGTCTATGGGTTCGGATGGGGGAATTTTTGTAATACGTGTAGGTGTTGTTGACTGTGGTGACATAAGCATCTATCTCACGCACAGCTTTTGATGCGTCTCGGGCTGCCAGTGCCGTCCTGTGCGCACCACAGTGTATGTTTACAAGGTAGGGACAGTCATTCTGGCGCAGCTGTTGTGCGACTCCGTTTTTTCGTCCCACCATCACATTGGCCCCATCACTGCCCAACCCAACAACCCGAGACATCGCTACTCCACGACCTGAAAGCACATCTTTAATTTTTGCTGCGATGCATTCAGCTGTGCCAGAGGGTATGGCATAGTTGCCCATGAACACAGTTTCAGGCTCCCCATTCTGTTGAAGAGATAGGTACGTTATGAGCATTTTCTCAACAGTTATGTTGGTTGTTTCGTCTACTATCACCCCCACATATCTGCTGCTTGCGATGCGGTCATCTATGGCAGAGGTTATGGTCGCTGCTATCGCTTCCTCCATCTGGTATACTGTGTCATGGTGTGTGTACGTGTGTGCAGTGTTCAAGTTTGGACACCCGGCAGACTGTAAGAGATGAATCAGTTTTGGGTACTGATGGCTCGGTGTACTTGTATTTGCCATGTGTAACACAACCTTAAGTTGTGTTTTTAGTGCCTCGTTACAGGCAACCTGGGACTTTTCTACGTGCTTCTCCATCTGCACACTCTGATTGACCACCGCGCAGGATTCGATGTGGCTGTGGCTGCTTTTGTGGTCATTGAGGGCCGATTTCTGGATGGTCGTGCAGCCCTTAACAAATCCATTGTTCGCTTTTGCCCTTCTGCAGATGTCGCAAAACATTTTGCCTCCTTCTGCCCTCAGCCAAGTAAACTCCCTCTCCCACTGAACCCTGTACTCCCGCCTGACCTCCTTCCCGCTGCTTGTTGCTTTCGCTCCCGGGGCCGCTGACAGAACAGCCGTTACTGCAGGTCCCCCTTCTTCATTATCCTCCAGTACATCACTCCCTCTCTTCTCTCCTCTCTCAAGACCACCGGAGCTGGGCTTTTTTAAAAATCCTGTTACACTAAGCTGCCGTGACATCTTGCTACACCTTATCGTAACACTGATTTTTATTTTAAAGGGCTGTGATCGTAATGCTGATCTTAACTTGTGATGCTGACCGTATACTCTATCCGGATAGACAACGAATGCACGAGCGATGAAAGAGATGACAGCTAATGAACGGCTAATAATTAGCTCATTAATATGCACGAGCACGCCACCAACAGGTCAGGAGTGAAGGCTACCGGTAGCGATTCATTAGTCTATCTGTCAAAGTAACGGACGGCCATCGGATTCTGCCGTAGGATAAGATGTCCACCCCTTGCACAATGTAGGCCTACATGTTGGTTTGTTTGCCTGTACTTTCATTAAAATGATCGCAGATATTTGAGCAACCGTGATCCTAGGCGTCCTTAACAATAACAGCACTGATCACGTACAGGAGACAGCGAAGTGACACAAACGACTCAATGCATCTCTTTTAAATAGCAAAATTACGCCCACATGCTTTCTGCAGATGATTGAGAAGGGGAAACAGCCCACTGAAACAGGTAGATAGCCTACACTACTGCAGCCATAGGCTACATCTCAGACTGTGCTAATGGCACAGACCGCTAATGGTTTTAAATCGGAGCATGGCTTTGAGTGCGATGGAGCTGAACTTGCGCAGCTGGCTACAATGTATCGACCCACTGAACACCAGAACAGCCGTAACGTCGGCTCAGATTGAAAGTTGGTGTCGGCAATGAAGCTTATGCAGAGTAAGAAAACTGTCACAACTTGCCTGGTATTTCAATTGTGATTTTTATTGTTGTGTTTATTATTGGTAATGATCATTGTAAAAATCTGTCAAAATGACGGACGGCCTTCAGATTTTTCCGTCATAGCTAAAAAATATCCGTCAATGACGGACATTTGTCGGTTAACGCGACCTCTGGCCCCACCAGATCCAACTGGTAACACTCCACCTCCCGCACAAGCTCCGGCTCCTCCCCCCCAGAGAGGTGACATTCCACGTCCCCAAAGCCAGCTTCTGTCGCCTGAGTCTGGTCCGTCGAGACCCTCTGCTTTCACTGCCACCCTTCTGGCAGTGCACCCGACCCCATCGTTGTTTCCCGTAGGTGGCTGGCCCGCGGGACGGAGAAGCGGAGGTGTTGCCCACGTTGCTTTTTCGGGCTGTGCCCGGCCGGGCTCCGTGGCAAGCCCGGCCACCAGACACTCGCTGATGAGTCCTCCTTCTGGGCCTGGCTCCAGAAGGGGACCCCGGGCTTCCTCCGGGCTGGGTATCCTCGCTTTCACGTGTGTTATTCATGCGGTCTTTTTGAACTTGCAAATTCAAGCAAAGAAATACGAAAAACACTGTCCCTTGGATAAATGAGGATATTTTCAAACTAATGAAAGAATGTGATCTAGTCCTAAACAAATCTATCAAAACTAAGTTAGGCCATGATTGTTTTACTATGCTGAAGAATCAAGTGGTAAAGATGTTAAGAAAGACTAAGGCAGACTTCTTCTTGACTATAATAGACAAGGCAGGGGGTAATTCTAAAATGACCTGGAATCAGTTAAAACTATTTACCGAAAATAATTATGAGGAAAGAAAAATGTTGAACTTAAAGTCAATGGAAAGCTTATAAACAATCCAGCTGTGGTAGGTGAAATTTTATACCTCTAATTTATCGATGCGGTTGCAACCATTGCACAGTGTTTTTTACCTGACTGCACACCTTTTGGCCATGATAATATAATTGAGTTGGCTTTCAGCATAACAAATATCAATGAATCTGAAGTTACACAAGTGATTAGATCTCTTAAACAATCTAAAACAAAGGATATATTTGGCATGGACGTGGTCATGCTTAAAGATCTCAGCACCTCCCATTGCCAAAATGGGGGGTCCTGCCAACATCTACTTCTGTTTCGTTGGGGGTCCTGCAGTCACCTGTTCCGATGGGGGTCCCGCCAACACCTGCTCCGGTGGGGGTCCCGCCAACTCCTCACCCCGTCAAGTCGGTGGTCCCTCCGACATCTGTCCTGACGGGGGTCCCGCCGACTCATGTCCCTGTACAGTCGAGGGTCCCGCGGACCTCTGTCCAGTCGGGGGTCCCGCCGACTCATGTCACTGTCCAGTCAAGAGTCCCGCCGACTCATGTCACTGCCCAGTCAAGGGTCCCGCCGACTCATGTCCCTGTCCAGTAGGGGGTCCTGCCGACCCATGTCCCTGTCCCGTCGACTCAAGCTCATGTCCCGTCGGTGGTCCCGCCGACGCCAGGACTACCGGGGGTCCCACAGAAGCCACCTCCTGCCTCTTCGGGGTCTGTAGGAAATGTTCTTTTATTCGAAGTCCAGGAGTAGATTTAAAAGAAAACGAAGTGAAGCTCCTCATATAAGTTTTAAAAGGAGTATTTAATAAAAGGATGTAGCAGTAGGCCTTACAAAAGTTTCACAGCTGTGGCTCAATAGTTCGGAACATGCTTCACAGGCCACTCTCTTAGCGGTTTACTGTCTGGCGGTTGGGAACAAAAGGAGAGCGATTTTACAATACAAACATCTTTTGTGCTACCATCCCTTTCCGGTTATAAAAATAAACAACTTCAAAATTAGACGAGCTCCGGTCTCGTCCTCTCATTGGTTAGTAGCGGGGGCTGGATCCTGTTGGCCGCTTGTCATCACATGGGGGACGCCAGACTATGACGTCACCGTCGCAATCTTGCGTAGTCATGAAGCTTCCACGTACAATATTCTATTATGCAATCCTTCTGAGGTTTATTAGTTATGAAACACGCAATAGTATAATTGCAGCATCAATGAGTGAGAGGTAGAGGCGGTGTGTTTAGTATCCAACTCCAGGAGTCCTTCTCCCTCTACTCATATATACATTACAATATTAGCTACATGCTATCTGAGGCTGAAACCAACATCCGGTTACAAAATAAACAGTTTCAAAGTAAAACGAAGTTAAAAATAAGACAGTATTGTAGTTACACATAATATTGATTATTATTTCTTACAGGTCCCGCTGACAACAGCTCATGTCTCGCCAGGGGTACCGCCGACAACAGCTCATGTCCCGTCGGGGGTCCCGCCGACAACAGCTCATGTCCCCTCGGGGGTCCCGCCGACTTGTGCTCTTGTCTCCTCGGTTGCCCTGCCGCCTCCTGCTCCAGGTGCTCCTTAGCCTACCTTCCTCCGAAGCGGTCCTGCCGGCCTCCTGCTCGTCCTCCTGAGGGTTCCTTGCCTTGCCCCCGGGTCATCCGCCCGAGACACTCTCATCGTCCTCTGCCTTGCCCTGGGTCGTCCGCCCAAGACACCCTTCTCGTCCTCTGCCTTGGCCCCGGGCCGTCCGCCCGAGATACCCTTCTCGTCTTCTGCCTTGCCCCGGGTCGTCCGCCCGAGACACTCTTCTCGTCCTCTGTCTTGCCCCCGGGCCACCTGCCCGAATCCCTCCTCCGGACCCCGTCCACCCACCCTGCTGAACTTTTGGGACTTCGTTTTGGGACGTCTGGAATCCGCCCCTTCAGAGGGTTCTGTCTATTCTTGTTTTGTGTTGATAGTTTCCTGTTTTATTTTTGAAATGTTCTCCCTCTGTTGTGTCTGGTGTTGTTTTACTTCCTCTTTGGTTTTCCTTATGTCTGATTGTTTCATTGTTGTCACTTGTTGCCCTCGTGTTTCTTCCTCCCCTCCCCAGCTGTGGCTTATGTTGTGATTATTGTATCTTTGTATTTAGTCCTGCTTTCGCTTGTGTTCTTAGTCAGTTCGTTGTCGTCCTTCACGTACCAAGTGAAGTATTTATCATGTTGTAGTGACTGTAATACACATAATTCACCTCCTTCTAAAGTGTGGTTCTACACACTGTTGTTTCATGCCTGTAAGTATGACCGTTGGTTTATGCTTGAAAGTACAACTGTAAAAAGGGATCGTGGTCCCTTTAATTAATCTGTGTTTACGATGACGTGGAGCCCCATGCTGGTTGGTCAGGACAGCGCCATCTTGTTTTGTTAACTTTGACTGTGTGATTAAACGAGACACGCATTCGTGTGCTGAACTGTAATGAACGTCTCCTGCGTTTCAATACGATCTCCACAATGTCTCATTTCTCTAAACTTTGTATTTTTGTGAACGGCTTTTTCTTTTTCTTTTTTTTTAATTGGTATTCCACCTCCTTTTGCTGCACTTGGGTCCTTAATTTTCCCCCTCCCCGACAGAATATCAGTGAAGGAGCTTTGTTTATACTGTAAAGCAGCTGTGTGCAGCATTTACTGTAAGAATCACACACACTTATTCAATATTGCACACTTATTATATGGTATTACGTGTGCACGCATTTCTGTCTTTGGGTGGGGTTGGGATGCCCATGAGCTCTCAGTGTCCAATCCTGCCTCGCTTATATTGCCTGTCTGCTCATCCAAAGTAGCCTATTTGCCCATTACTCCGCCAGCCCTTAAGGGGGCAGCAGCACTCCCAAGTCGCGTCGTATGTGGACAGAGAAGAGGAGGAAATCGTAAAGCGTTTGTTTACTTTGCTTTACGTCCGCAGATAGTTGATAGCCGGTATAACGGGTCAGGGCCATCTTCTCCGTCAAAACAGCCAACATATCACAGGAAAGAATAAAGCCGCTCAGAGATAACCTGTACCGACTGTTCCGGTGTCAGCCTGGTGTGTTTATGCCCGGGAGCTGTGTGTGTGCCAAGGAGCGTTGACGCTGTCCCGGCCGCCGTGAAGGGAGCACCGCCTGGCTGAATATAAGGCAGCAGCGCATGCTAACGCTACATGTATGTGATAATAAAAACACGGAGAGAACCGTGAAATTCAGCATATATGGATCCAAACCGGATCATCCAGGCCCTGAAGGGTACCATCGACCCGAACCTGAGGATAGCGGCGGAGCATGAGCTCAACCAGGTGAGCTGAGAGGCGGTGGGGGGGGGGGGGGGGGGTCAATATATGATGTGTATTGTCAGTGGAGTAAAGTAACTAAAGTAGATTCTCTCACCTCGGTACAAATTTGAGGGACTTGTACTTTACCTGTGTATTTTAATGTGTTGCTACTTTGTTCTTCTACTCCACTACAGTTCAGAGGTAAATGGTGTACTTTTGCTCCAATACATTTATTCAATACCTTTAGTTTCTTTACAGATTTGGATTAATGATCAACCCTTAAATCAGCATTTAGTTCGACCTGGAGTAAATTCAGCAGCTACCCTGCAGTATACAAAGCCATTCAAACTAGCTGCACCTTTACCAGCTTTGAGAACACTTTAATGATCAATAATTATAAGAAGAAGAAGACATACTTTATTAATCCCTTACAGGGAAATTGCTTTCTCTACTCTGTTGTGTTGACACACATTAAACACACAGAGGATATACATGCACAAACACAGAGGAAATACATGCACACACAACCACATGCAGAGGAGAGGTGGCAGAGCAGAGAGGCAGCCAGGTACCCGGTGCCAAGGGAGCAGATAGAGGTTAGGTGCCTTGCTCAAGGGCACCTCGGCAGTGGCCTAGGAGGAGAACTGGCACCTCTCCAGCTACCAGCTCACTCCATATAAAACATATCAGAGATATTATTCTGAAATGGACCAATCTGCACAATGACTACTTTTACTGTTGTTACTTTAAGTACATTTTGATGAGAATACATGTGTACTTTAACTTGACTAAAATTTGCAATGCAGGATTTTTACCTGTAACAGAGTATTCCTACACTCTGGTTGTACAAGATAAGATAAGATAAGATGGAACTTTATTTTGAATTCAGGAGTATGAACAGCAATAGGGTCAGAGTGAAAAACAGTACAGATTCACACAAGGTAAAGCAAAAAGTAATAATAATACAAACATTTAAAATAGATATGATGACATAGTAACTGTTGAAACAAGAAATCACAGTAAAACGTTGATCATTTGGATGAACATGTATACAAATTTGGATTGTTAAATATATTGTCTATAGTCATAAAGTGAGTATGTTTACATGTAATCTATGTTCTTTTTTAAAACTGATCCTGATTTTGATATCATTTTGCATAATGTAAATATTGAAAAGGAAAAACCTAGGTATTTGTTCCACTGTGTGCATGACATAAAGACATTACCAGGTATTTGATGGTGTGCATGCAGTTTGGTCATTGACTCTACAAATTCATACTTCTAAACAAATGAGTTACCTCAACAAGCTGAACACAGTTTGTGTTTCTGCCTGTTGGGAGTTTGTATGGTCCTCTCTCTGCTGGATTTTTATTTTCCTAATGGAAGACATACAGCCGTGGCCAAACGTTTTGAGAATGATAAATACTAATTTTGACAAAGTCTTCGGTCCCAGTTTTTATAATGGCAATTTGCATATACTCCGGAATGTTATGAAGAGTGATCAGATGAATTGCAATTCATTTCGAAGTCCCTCTTTGCTATGAAAATGAACTCACTCCTAAAAAAAGTGAGAGGTTAAACTGTTGTGAAGGAGGCTTCATGGCACCCAAGAAAGTCCGGCAAACACAAGGACTGTCTCCTAAAGTTCGATACGGCAGCAGGCAGGTGCATATGTACAGTGGGGCAAAAAAGTATTTAGTCAGCCACCAGTTGTGCAAGTTCTCCCATTTAAAAAGATGAGAGATGCCTGTGATTTTCATCATAGGTACACTTCAACTATGAGAGACAGAATGGGGGAAACAATCCAGGAAATCACATTGTAGGATTTTTAATGAATTAATTGGTAAATTCCTCGGTAAAATAAGTATTTGGTCACCTACAAACAAGCAAGATTTCTGGCTCTCACAGACCTGTAACTTCTTCTTTAAGAGGCTCCTCTGTCCTCCACTCGTTACCTGTATTAATGGCACCTTTTTGAACTCGTTATCAGTATAAAAGACACCTGTCCACAACCTCAAACAGTCATACTCCAAACTCCACTATGGCCAAGACCAAAGAGCTGTCAAAGGAGACCAGAGACAAAATTGTAGACCTGCACCAGGCTGGGAAAACTGAATCTGCAATAGGTAAGCAGCTTGGTGTGAAGAAATCAACTGTGGGAGCAATTATTAGAAAATGGAAGACATATAAGACCACTGCTAATCTCCCTCGATCTGGGGCTCCACGCAAGATCTCACCCCGTGGGGTCAAAATGATCACAAGAACGGTGAGCAAAAATCCCAGAACCACACGGGGGGACCTAGTGAATGACCTGCAGAGAGCTGGGACCAAAGTAACAGAGGCTACCATCAGTAACACACTACGCCGCCAGGGACTTAAATCCTGCAGTTCCAGACGTGTCCCCCTGCTTAAGCCAGTACATGTCCAGGCCCGTCTGAAGTTTGCTAGAGGGCATTTGGATGATCCAGAAGCGGATTGGGAGAATGTCATAATGTCAGATGAAACCAAAATAGAACTTTTTGGTAAAAACTCAACTCGTCGTGTTTGGAGGAGAAAGAATGCAGAGTTGCATCCAAAGAACACCATACCTACTGTGAAGCATGGGGGTGGAAACATCATGCTTTGGGGCTGTTTTTCTGCAAAGGGACCAGGACGACTGATCTGTGTAAAGGAAAGAATGAATGGGGCCATGTATCGTGAGATTTTGATTGAAAACCTCCTTCCATCAGCAAGGGCACTGAAGATGAAGCGTGGCTGGGTCTTTCAGCATGACAATGATCCCAAACACACCGCCAGGCCAACGAAGGAGTGGCTTCGTAAGAAGCATTTCAAGGTCCTGGAGTGGCCTAGCCAGTCTCCAGATCTCAACCCCATAGAAAATCTTTGGAGGGAGTTGAAAGTCCGTGTTGCCCAGCGACAGCCCCAAAACATCACTGCTTTAGAGGAGATCTGCATGGAGGAATGGGCCAAAATACCAGCAACAGTGTGTGAAAACCTTGTGAAGACTTACAGAAAACATTTGACCTCTGTCATTGCCAACAAAGGGTATATAACAAAATATTGAGATGAACTTTTGTTATTGACCAAATACTTATTTTCCACAATCATTTGAAAATAAATTCTTTAAAAATCAGACAATGTGATTTTCTGGATTTTTTTTTCTCATTGTGTCTCTCATAGTTGAGGTATACCTATGATAAAAATTACAGGCCTCTCTCATCTTTTTAAATGGGAGAACTTGCACAATTGGTGGCTGACTAAATACTTTGTTGCCCCACTGTATGCACAGCGAAGAGAACACTTTTGGAGGATGGCCTGGTTACAAGAAATGAAG
Source organism: Eleginops maclovinus (assembly GCF_036324505.1). Lineage (NCBI taxonomy): Eukaryota > Metazoa > Chordata > Actinopteri > Perciformes > Eleginopidae > Eleginops > Eleginops maclovinus. Next base: position 150,547 of record NC_086365.1, read on the forward strand.
CAACAAAGCCACTGTTCTCCAGGAAAATCATCGGGGACAGACTGGTTTCCTGCAAAAGGTACAGGGTTTGGACTGCTGAGGACTGGTGGAAAGCCATTTTCTCTGATGAATCCCCTTTTTAATTTTGCCTAAGAACACAGCCATGAATAAAGAATGGTACCAATACATCCTCCGAGAGCAACTTCTCCCATCCATCCAAGAACCATTCGGTGACCAACAATGCCTTTTCCAGAATGATGAGCATGTTTCCATAAGGCAAAAGTGATAACTAAGTGGCTTGGGGAAACAGAACATCAACATTTTGGGTCCATGGCCAGGAAACTCTCCAGACCTTGATTCCATTGAGAACTTGTGGTCGACCCTCAAGTGGCGGGTGGACAAACACAAATACACAAATTCTGACAAAGTCCAAGCATTAATTATGCAAGAATGGGCTGCCAGCAGTCAGATGTGGCCCAAAAGTTAATTTACAACATGCCAGGGTGGATTGCAGAAGTCTTAAAAACATGTTAATACTTATTTCAATGCTTGAAAAGAACAACATTCATCCATCCATCCAATCCAACTTATTTTATTCTATGCTTTTCAGTCCTACAAGATCATCAACTTTGCCCCCACCCTGCTTCAGATAATTGTGTCGGAGCAGGTGGAGTTTCCTGTTCGCCAGGCAGGTAAGGCTCAACAGTCCATAACCACACACTGTTGTTTTGTTGCTTCGCATATCCCTGCTGAAGGGTTCTTTGATCAGAATGTTTAAACACTGCCCCAATTCCAAACATACCCCTTTTCCACTGAAAATCAGTTCATTTTAGCTCTGTGCTGGTGTTTGTTTAGTTCTCAGTTTATTGAGAAGTGGGAACTCCTTTCATTTTTCACCGCCCAAAGTCCAAATGGTGCTACGTAATGACATCATGGTTTACATCGCTGATTTTCTCGGCCAAGTCCGCATACATTACAACAACAACAATGTCGGATGGATGCTTATATGAAGCAAGACTGAATTGATCATGAATTCCTCCAACTTCTCCAGAGTGCAGTGGTTCATTGTTCATTAATTTGTTTGTGGCATTTACCGCCTGCTGGAGTGCTGCTCGTCCACCGGCGTTCAGTCTCCCGTTAACTCACGGCAGCGCCTGCTGGAAAGTATTCACTGTGTGACTGTCAACAAGCAGCTGATGCATACCCCCCCATCCCCATCAGTGTAGCGGTTTTCAGTTTGACACTGTGTTGGCATCGTAACGCCTTTATTAAAGTTTTCCTGGTAATAGATGGGAGATTTTAGCATAGCCACCAAAGCACACCACCACATGCTGTGACATGTCTATGAACATGCCGCTTGGCTTTACCCGAGCGGAGAGCCCTTTGTTTGCACTCGCCTATCACGTCAGCTGGAGGGGACCACTGATTTGCTAAACTTGCTCGTAGGAATGAAGTAACAAAGATGCTTAAGGGAAATTAAACTGAGTAAAAGTACATATATATTGTTTGCACAACAGCAGTGTGAATGCAATACAAAACGACCTCTTCCACAAAGTTTAGAATAAGTGCCTAATAGAAGTTATTAACAGGAAAGGCATCCCGCCTCCAAAGCTTTATTCAGTTTTCTCCATACATCCACAAGGGCAGCTGGCTGATCGGGAACGATGTAGACTTGCTTTTCTAGGGTTTAATATCTTCCTTTTGGATCGATACAGGGTATACAAGTATAAAAACTCAAAGTGTGTGTGTTTATGCTTGCTCCCTGACTCTGTGTGAAGCGGCAATCTACTTGAAGAACATGGTGAGTCAGTACTGGCAGGACAGGGAGCCGTCTCTGGGGGAAGTGGTCTTTCCCTTCAACATCCACGAGAACGACCGGCAGCAAATCAGAGACAACATAGTGGAGGGGATCATCCGCTGTCCTGAGTCAATACGGTAAATAGAAGGAGCATGTGCCCACACACACATACTTGTCATTCATCACAAATGTCTGCATTTCTTCTTTAGTGTTTGTAATGGATAGGCTTGTTAATCTATTAGGAAAGCATTATTACAACTTTTTTTAAAACTTTCTTTTATATTTGTATATTTAGAAAACAGTTGGATCCTGAAATGTATGCATTGAAAGAATACACTTTCCTCCTGACTGATACAATAACTGACTGTCCGTAGTGCGCAGCTGACCATGTGTCTGCGAGTTGTCATCAAACACGACTTCCCAGGCCGCTGGACAGCCATAGTGGATAAGATTGGCACGTACCTGCAGTCTCAGAGCAGCGGTAGCTGGTACGGCAGCCTGTTGGCTCTCTACCAGCTGGTCAAAACATACGAGTGAGTAAGCTGTTTGCAAACTACGTTGTTGGTGCTCCGTTTTATGTGTAGGGACCCTAGTCATGCTACTGCAGAGGTTTGGTGGTATTTCGAGCAATATTAGTGGTTAAAAAATGCAGTTTCGGAAGCGTTCTGCGCACTACCCCGATCGAATGCACTGTAAGCCATTTGGGCTATTAGCGTTGCTCCAGGCAAGCTCTATACTGGTTGATGAATGAAAAAAACTCTCTGGAGGGCTTATTTGATCAGTTTTCATGCAGAAAAAGACCCTGGGGTCAGTTTTCGCCGGACTATCCCTTTAAAGGAGGAGGGTCCAATAATAACCTTCATAAAGCTTTCATGAGGGAAAACATTCTCCTAGCAATGCCATGCTGCTATCCGATATACAGTAAAATAGATCCCTGTGATGTGCTGCGGCAGCATGCAGGGCACTATTTACCCTCATTAGATCTGTTCAAAACACCAGCCTATATATAGACAACAGTGGACTAGATCAAGTAGAAAAAAACATGTGTATGGCCCCTAGTGAACCACAAATAATATCTTTCCCCAGAAAAAATATTAATAAAAACATATGTTTGTGTCAATCAATGAAAATACTTTATTAATCACAGGGGGAAATTAGGTTTTGTGACAGTTACACCATATTATAATCAGAATCAGAAATACTTTATTTTTTCCCAAATTGGGAAATGTTTTTGTTACAGCAGCAAAATACAATACAATATGAAGCATAACAAAAAATTTGAAAGAAATATACAGATAGTAAATAGTGCAATGTAATGGAATATTCAATGAAAATATAAATGTAAATTGTAAGATTAATGTGTGCATGTTATGTCCAGTTAGCAGAGAGGCTATGGAGCAGTGAGTTGTCTGCCAGCCAGAGGGGAATTATTGTAAAGTGTAATTGCAGTGGGCAGGAATGTTCTCCTGTATCTGTCCTTGTGAGCAGTCTGTTGGAGAAGGAGCTCCTCTGTCCTTCCAGCTGCAGGTGGAGAGGGTGGGTGGGGTTATCCATTATGGACAACAGTTTGTTCAGAGTCCGCCTCTCCACCACAGCTTCAAAGGGTTCAGTTTGATGTCGATGACAGAGGCCAGCTTTATTAATTAGTTTGTTAAGTCTGCTGGTGTCACCGGCTCTGATGCTGCCCCCCCAGCAAACCGCAGAAGATGGTGGACACGTCTACCCTCATAGCCTGCAGCTTGTCTCTCAATAGCTGTGGCTGGATCGTGTTGAATGCACTGGAGAAATCAAAGAAGGTGATTCTCACAGTGCACCCCAATCCATCCAGGTATGAGTGAGCATGCTGCAGCAGGTAAATAATGGCATCGTCCACCCCCAAGCGACGCTGGTAGGCAAATTGCAGAGGATCTAGAAATGATCCCACCTGTGGTCTGAGATGGGACAAGACCAGTCTCTCCAGCACCTTCATCACATGAGATGTGAGGGCTACTGGCCGATAGTCATTGAGCCCAGAAGGAGTAGTCTTTTTAGGGACAGGAACAAAGCAGGACGTCTTCCACAGCACAGAGATGGTCTCCAGGAACAGGTTGAACAGGTGTTGAAGAACAGGAGATAGCTGTCTGGCTCAGGTCTTCAGAACCCTGCAGATTTGCCTTGGTGTTGTTTCTCCAGCTGTCTTTTTACCTGGGCTGTAGTCACAGTGAGGCAGGGGAGGGGGTTTGATGCCTCGGTAGCAGGAAGGAACATCATTGGTGAAGAAGTACAGTTTAGAGTGCTCAACAGGGGGAAAGTGGGGGGGGGGGGGCGTCAGAGGCAAGGAGATCAGTGGGAGGATGTTGAAGCCCAGATGAGTGGTGGAGGTGAGGTGTGAAGGATCGTTAGCCCTCTCCAGAGTGCCGGTCGTCAGCCTGTCTCTCCCCTTGAACCCCGTGATGGCCTTCATTCCAGTCCAGACATCCTTGCTATTGTTCTGCTGGAGCTTGGCCTCCAGCTTCTTCCTGTAGGAATCCTTGCTCAGCCTCAGCCTGTCCCTCAGGTTGTGCTGGATGCTCCTCAGCAATGACTTGTCCCCAGACTTGAAAGCTTCCTTCTTCTTGTTTAAAAGCTGTTTCAGGTCACTAGTGATCCAGGGTTATTGTTTGTAATTACTTACTTTTATGTTGTAAAAGTGTGCAATCAAAGCCATTAGGCACAGAGAGAGACTCTCTGAAGACCCACCCCAGGTGCTACCCTTGGAACGTGACATGACCAAGTACAGGGCCGGTTCTTCCTACAGGCCATCAAGGCGACCGCCTAGGGCGCCAAATTGGCGGGGGGGGTTAATCAATGTTGTTAAAACATTTTTGTTTTAACAACATTGATTAACACATTTTTTTTTTTTTTTTAAAGCATGGGATATAAAACCCTCATTGAATTAAATGAACATGCCCCAACCCATATTTTGAATGAAAATGTAATATTATATTATATAAAATATACGTGCATGGGGGGGGCGCAAAATCTCAATATCACCTAGGGCAGCCAATGGGCTAGAACCGGCCCTGACCAAGTAGCAGCAGTTATTTGAACCAAAAACGTAATTTTTATGAGGCTGATCATAAGATAATGCCACAAAAATAATGTGTTGAAGTAGTACAAGTACTTTCATGTGTTAGCATGCCCCCGGAGCCCTGTAGGGTAGTGAGCTCCATCCCCCTCATAAATCTTGTTCACATGGTTAGGATACCAAATTGATTGCATACATTTTATATAGTGCATCATGTTTATATGTTTCTGTTTGGGTAATAGATTGGACTATTATAGAGAGGTTTAATTCATTATTTACATTTCATATTACTGGATACTCTATTGATATATTTTTGAATGTACAATTGTCAGGCTGGGCTAAGCCCCCGATGTTACTACTGTATATCCAAGCAACGCGCCTGTCTGGATCTTTAAAACTGTCCTTTTTACAGTTTTACTTTTAAAAAGGGATTTAAATGTGCACCCTGCCACCCTCTGAGTCTGTGCCCCTGATTGGCCACCCCACCAAAACATTACTAGACCTGCCCCTGCTCAGGCTCATGGTGAAGACTCAGGCTCATGGTGAAGACTCAGGCTCATATTGAAGACTCAGGCTCATGGTGAAGACTCAGACTCATGGTGAAGACTCAGGCTCATGGTGAAGACTCAGGCTCAAGGTGAAGACAAGGTAAAGCTCTCAATGCAATACTTATTGGTCCAAACAGACCAAAAGCCATCAGAGGAAATATTAGAAACGTTGTTGATGAAAGCGTTGCACGACCAGAAGCCAACGGTGGAAATAAATCCTGGTGCAGCCATATTTCAGTAAAGCAAATTAAACTAAATCTAAATCTGGACCCAGCTCTCCTCCTTCGCCTCTTCGATTACCCAGCATCCTCTGTGTCTTCCAGTTTTCAGCGGGGATATCCGGTGTTCCGACCACCATGCTAGCCAGCTTTAGACAGCCATGGGGTTGCTGCACAACAGTGGCGTGGATACACAACAGCAGCAACCCAACGTCACAAAAAAACAACAAAATGTCTCTCCTCAAAAGAGTTTAGAGAGATCACATCTTAAGTTACTAGCAGAAGTTATTTATAAGAGAAAAAAGAATGTTGCAAACGAGATCCATTCTATTATTGATTTTGCTTACTTGCATATCTACATGTTCCAGGTACCGGAAGGCGGAAGAGAGGCAGCCATTGTTGGCAGCAATGCAGATCTTTCTGCCGAGGATTCAGCAGCTCATTAGCCAGCTGCTGGCCGACGCAACCATCTTCTCTGTCCTCATCCAGAAACAGATCCTGAAGACCTTTCACGCTCTCGTACAGGTGTGTGTGTGGGTGCGTTGGTGGTTGGGTGGGTGGCTGCGTGGGTGGGTGGGTTGTGTTGTAACAGCAGGTCAGACCTTGTAGCATTCACACAACTGAACCAAAAGACACGTCAACTCCAACTTTATTGTTATGGAAAAATTATATTACTTGTTCCCCCTTCTTAGGATCACACATATATAACATAATATAATTAGCTACACATATGAAATCACATTCAATAAATCAACAATCTGTTATCCAAACTGAAAACACTGAATGTTAATTTGAGATGCTGAGGTTATCCATCACAGATCAGTCTATAAAAATGTAGTGTCCCCTTGTGGATAATTCCTTTCATCTAGTATAATCATTAGATCAGCAAAAAGGCTGCCCCCCACTAGTCGACTAATCGTTAATGGGCGTAAAAAAACCTTCGTCGACTAATTTTTTATTAGCCGATTAGTCAAGAGGTCCATCTGCGCGCTGCATGTGCTATGCCTGCTGCTTAAGTTAATTTTGTCCGGCAGGATATCCAAAGTGTGCGGTCCTTCTGAGCATGTAAGGGACAAGCCCCAAAAGGTGACATGCAAACTCAACTGGAAAAAAGGTGCCTCCGTATCAACGCCATCATAACAAAACACGGAGCTTTATTATCCCTGAGAACGTGTGTTCCTTTCTCAGACTAGGAGGAAAACAGCAGCAGTGAGTCGGGCAGTAGCTTAGCTTTGTATCAACATATATAAACCTATAATATATAATCATTCTGAGCTCAGAAAACAATCATTTTATTTCATGATCAGGGCGTAATGTGTGGAGGGATTTTTGCCGACAAGAATACTTTTTCGCTGTATCCAGTGTAGTATTTATTGGGTTGTTATATTCAGATATGAATTATAGAAACAAGAACTAAATGCTCAGTGTGTGTGTGTGTGCTCGCTGCTTGTTCGCGTACACATGGTTCTGTTCTTGCCGGTGGGCGTGTCTGGCGCTTGGGGTTAACGCAACCAACAACCAATCACATTAATCTCCCGCCCTGGACACACATACACGCGGTTTGATTGGCTAGCGCTTGTGCTGGCATATTTGCATACGCGAGTTTGATTGGCTGGTGCTTCCGTTGACGCTTGAAAAGTTGAACTTTTCTCAACTTTCCCTGTGAGCAACGGAGCCACAATGCAGTTCTGCAACGCTTGACGTCACCCCATTCAAACGGAATGGGAAGGTGCGTCAAGCGTCATACCGGAGCTTCTGCTGTTTGTACCGCTGACGTACGGACCGCTCCCTCCTAGCGGTGCGCTGTGACTCTCATGCGCTTTCTACTTGTACAGTTTAATTTATATTTCAACGGTTAATTATTACAGTTTTATTTTATATTTCATGTGAAGCACAACGTACCTTGCTGTTCTAATAACGTTATTTATCAGCCTTTGAAACTGAAACCATTTTGGGAGAAGAAAAAAAAATGTATTATGTTTTTTTTCCTTTCATAAATCATGATGTTTCATATCCGTCAGATGATTAGTTGACTAATCGCCTGAATTGACAACTATTAGTCGACTAGAAAAATCTTAAATCGAGGGCAGCCTTAGTCAGCACCCCTTTCACAGATCATGCCAGTTTCTTCAGTTTTTGACATCCTCTGTACATGAGACATATGAGACACTAATTAAACATTAATCCCAAATGAAACCATTTCTTTCTTACTGCATTGTTGGTTCCAAATCCAAGCAACACTTGCAGTATTAAGAGCAACTTCATTTGTCACACCGACAGCACTGAACAAAGTGTCCCTCAAATTCATAATTGATACATTTAGAATCTGCTCTGGGAATGTTGTGCTGACCATGACGGTCCAAAAACAACATTTCAGAAAACGCAATTACATTTTAATAAAAGCTAAAACATTTAAAAAGACATACAGCGGGTAAAATAAGTATTGAACACGTCACCGTTTTTCTTAGTAAATATATTCCTAAAGGTGCTATTGACATGACATTTTTATCAGATGTCGTTAACAACCCATGTAATCCACACATACAAAGAAATCAAACCATAGATGTCCATAAATTAAGTTATGTGTTTTTAAAAAAAAATGATGTCCAACAGTACTCGCTGCCTCTCCAGCTGATCAACAACACGGTGATGACTCAGTGGATGGAAATCCTTCGAGCCATAATGGACCGAGGCATCCCAACTGTGAGATACACACACACACACACACACTCTATTACTAGGCCACTAATAGTGTTACTTACTGTGACGGAGACTGGAGAGCGACCTGATGTCTGGCAGACTGAAGGTCTAATTGAAGCTTGATCAAGGAGGATGACACTGACACACAAACAGGGCGCAGTGATGCATGCTGCCATCCATCCTGAAGCCCAGCAGTCCTCTCCAATATTTATTTAGATAGGAAATAGCTCAACAATTATTTGAATGTGTGCCTGTTATCTGGCGAGGGAATTTGTGGCAAAGGTCTACTTGACTCTAGGATGAACTATGTAGAATTGTGTTGTCATGGTAACTGGGAACTCATAGTTGGTGCTATTCCCAGAAATCATTTGAAATCTAGTAAAATTACTAAAAAGTATGTTGTGTATTCTTTGTGGTATATGTCTTTTCTTCTGAAGATATGTACTGTATGTGTATTTGCTGTTTACGTTTATTTCTACTTTTATCTCATAATCTTAATTCTTTATTTCACCTTTTAAATATTGTAAGGCCTGAAAACACTGCTCTGTCTGTCGAAAATGATGTTTTTTAGAATGTTAAAATATAATTCAAAAAGTTTAGACTTTGCTTTATTTCAGAGCAGGTTTCACATGGAAGGAATTTACTTTGTTGTATAATGCATACATAAAAGAAAAAAGAAAACAATACATTAAAAAGTAAAATAACACAAATATTGAGAGGTGGAAAACCATTATTAAATAAATGTTATAGAATCAACATATTTGTACAAGAAAGAACACAAGGGCAATGGAAACTTTAATTTGTGTGTGTGGTGTGTGTTAGGAGACACTGGAGGTGGATGAGGACGACCGCCCTGATCTGGCATGGTGGAAGTGTAAGAAGTGGGCATTACGCATCATCACCAGACTGTTTGAACGGTGAGTCCAGACATGCTCTCACTTCACTAACAAAAGGTTTTTGGTGAGCAGAGGGACCGTCTCATGAACTGAAAGGCTTCTCGTGTCCCTTACAGGTACGGAAGCCCTGGCAATGTGACAAAGGAGTATAATGAGTTTGCAGATTTTTTCTTAAAGACATATGCAATTGGCATACAGCAGGTAAGAATGTGTTCTTAAGACTTAAACATTTTGGTTTGATTCAGTTATCAATATCACAGTGTCAATTTACAAAGGTAAGGCACGTTTATTTATGTTACACAAGTCAATCTAAAGTGCTGTGCAAGTTTTTGATCCAGGATGTGATGGTGTCTTTAAGTTCATCAGTAGTTCATCAAACAACCTTTCTGTGTGTGTGTGATGCGTGTCCAGGTCCTGCTGAAGGTGGTGGACCAGTACAGGCAGAAGCAGTACGTTACTCCTCGCGTCCTGCAGCAGTGCCTCAACTACCTCAACCTGGGCCTATCCCACTCACTGACCTGGAAACATATGAAACCACACATGCAGGTAGGACAGGCATTAGGAGTGTGTGTGGATAGGTATGACATATGCAGTTAATCTGCATAGTTATATTGAAAAGCGGTTTTGCATTTCTGTATCTGCATATCTTGGGTTAAGGAAAGAGGCGAAGGAGGATTCATATGGACTTGCACTAGCCGGCATATTTAAGATGCGCCTCTGCTGTGAGAAAAAACAAAGTTTTCCTTAGATGGACGACTTAAAGCACATCTCACCCCTTTGCGTGTGCATTCATATCCTGCTGTTTAACGAGGGCTCTAGATATGTGGACAACACTGAAAATACATTACTTTATTTACCAAGAATTACATTTCTTTTTAAATGAAATTTAATGGAAATGATTACTAGCATGACTGTATGGAACTATCTGAATAAATAATTAAATGACTTTGTTATGCCTACACGTCTACTGCTGAGCATATCACCATTCAACAAGAAATGCCCCCCCCTCGTAACATAGCAAAACTGTATTTCATCATTGTACAGTAATAAGCTAAACGTTTATCTCCTAAAAATCACGTGAGTTTAATTAGCCTGTATTATATAAATTATATGTGCGAGTAGGACCTGAACGATATCAATGATGTGACGTCAGTGCGCGGTGACTCAGTCTATGCTTCAACTGGATAGCTTGGGGTCATGGGGAAATGCAATTTATCTGACCTCTGGTTAGAGGACTCGAGATTCAAAGACTGGCTTAGGCCAGTAGTTGGTGACAGCCGAGAAGCTTATTGCAACGTCTGTAAAAAGACAATAAATATCACCTGGATAGGAGTAAATGCCATCAGGTCACACATGGAGTATAATAACCACCAAACAAGAATGCGCAGATGTAGTGAGCAACTACCAATTTCGATGTTCTGCGCTGGTGCAACGGCTACATCACCGCAAACCACTGTCCTCCCCCAAACCTGCACCGCTCTCCCGCAAGCCACTGTCAGCGGTAGGCCTACCAGCACCGTGAGTAGGCATACGACAGACGTCAGACAACAAACTCTATGCCCCACTTCAACGTTGCGAGCTGAGGTTCTGTGGTGCTTGGAAACAGCGACTAAACACCACTCGTACAACTCTAATGAGGGGATAGGAGAGCTCTTCCAGAACATGTTTACTGATTCAGAGATAGCAAAATCCTTCGCGTGTGGCAAGGACAAGATGAGCTACATCATCAAATTTGGTGTAGCACCATACTTTAAGAAGAAACTAGTTGCAAGTGTCAACAAAGCTGGACCGTTCGTCCTCATGTTCAACGAAAGTCTTAATACGTGTTAAAAAAAACAAAACAGATGGACATACACGTTTGTTTCTTGGAGGAAGGTTGTGTGACATCAAGGTACTTTGGTTCCGAATTCATGGGACATGCAAGGGCAGTTGACCTGTTGCAGTATATCAAAGTAAGTATATTTTCTTATAATTATTGGTATATGCTAACATAGGGGCATTGTTTGCATTTGAACATTTTCATGAATTTGTGATGATTTAACGTACCGTGGATTTTCTGTAATGGTAGCTATAATATTGGCAAATTTATTTAATTAAAAGGGCTGTAATCAGCCGACAAAGCTAGTTACTTTATGGAAGTTGGAGTACAGTACCTGCAAAATAAATATACCTACTAATTCAGGTTCAATAGCTCCAGTCTAGGCCACAAAGTAGAGGCAGAGCAGGCAGGCCACAGGGTCATGCTCAACCTCTCATATTGGCTCAATATCTAGCCCAGTGGTTCTCAAATTTGGCTTGCAGGTACCACCATTGTGAATAACATTGACCTACAGTAGCTGGGCTTGTGTTATAACCTTACTGTAATGCTTAATCAGAAGGTTATACATTGATCTGATAAAGCCAAAATGAAATTATAGGGATGATGTTTGAAAGATTGTATTGTTTATGTTTAATGATTATTAACCTAGTCATAAAAAAGGGAAACTCCAGAGTATCACCAATAGGGAGCCACAGTTTGAGAACCAATGATTTAGGCTTTTACTCTGACAAAGCAGCTGACTGAACTACATTTTAGCATCAGGTTTGATCGATGACCTATGTCATATGTAGCCCAACACCTTGCTCACATTGTACTTTAGGGAAATGTCATGCCATAATTGTAGGCTAAGGTTGTCTGAATGCTCAATTTTGAAGCATGTATTACTGTCTGGATACTAAGTGCAGTTTATTTCTATAAATTGTTATTTTAACTTTTTTTCTGTGTGACAATTAACAGGAAAGTGTTGCACAACTGAACATGAGGCAGCTTCTGTCAGTCAGAATGGATGGCCCAAATGTAAATTTTGAGCTGATGGATCTCCTTCAAAAGGAGCATGCTGAGCTACATGGAGGTGCTCAAGTCATCAATGTTGGGAGCTGTGGACTGCATACCCTCCACAATGCAATGAATACAGGCTTCACAGCATGGCAGCTAGAAAAACTCCTGCGAGGGATGCATTTTCTATTCAACAATAGTCGTGCCTGGAAAGAGGACTTCACCAACCTCACCAGGTGCTCTTGCTTTCCCCTTCCTTTCTGCGGCCATAGATGGGTCGAAAATGTTCCAGTCGCAGAGAGAGCAATAGCAGTTTGGCCCATGCTTCAAACATACGTGGATGCTGCAGAGAAAAAATGGTCCAAAAACCCAGCACAGCCTCATACGACACCATCTTGGCAGCACAAGGGTATCCTCTTATCATCCTGAAACTGCAGTTCTTCCTTGCCATATCAAGAAGCTTTAACCCCTTCTTAACCAGATATCAAACGGACGAGCCGGTGTTGTCCTTTTTGGCCAAAGATTTGACCGAGCTCTTGATGGTAATTATCACTATTATCATTTTGATTAATTAATTTGAATTTGATTAACCTATATCAATTGATAAGAATGACTTAGTTACTAACTGCTTGTTGTCATTATAAGAGTTTACTGCGGAGGTTCGTGAAACGGGAGCTCCTACAGGACCAAACCCCCCTGCACCTGACCAAAATTGAGGTGTCTGAGGAGAAGAACTGGGTCTCCCTTAAAAATGTTGACATAGGCCTGGGTGCTGAGCAGGCTTGGAATTTCATCATTTTAGGGGCAATGCCATTTGGCCTTTGGTGTCACACATTTTTTTAGGGTACAAAGGCCACATGCCAGGGCACAAAGGCCATTGAGGGAAAAAATAGGATTTGGAGCTTACAAATAAATAACTTCACTTTCTGATAAGAAAAACACACACATGACATGGAAAACAAATCCCTTTTTTAATATCAATAATGTCAAACATTATATCATATAGGCCTATGCCTCCTTTTAGAGTATTACCGTAAATCAATTGAAAGATGGATGGATGGATGGATGGATGGATGGAAATTGAAATTGAATTACTCTACTTTGAATAATTAGTGTTTGGTATGTTTTCTATCTACTACTTTCTCCCATTCAAAAATCCAAATCAAATCAAAAATTGTATTAATATGTAACAAATATATTTAATTTCAGAGCAGAAGAAACAGCCTTCAAGGGTCAAACTCTGTACATAAATCATTCAGCAGTGCACAATGAAGGTCTAACATGCAACTGTATGAACAAGCAATACTTTGGTGTGTGTGTGTGTGTGTGTGTGTGTGTGTGTGTGTGTGTGTGTGTGTGTGTGTGTGTGTGTGTGTGTGTGTGTGTGTGTGTGTGTGTGTGTGTGTGTGTGTGTGTGTGTGTGTGTGTGTGTGTGTGTGTGTGTGTGTGTGTGTGTGTGTGTGTGTGTGTGTGTGTGTGTGTGTGTGTGTGTGTGTGTGTGTGTGTGTGTTGTGTGTGTGTGGGTTGTAGTGGTGTGTGTGTGTGTGTGTGTGTGTGTGTGTGTGTTTGTGTGTGTGTGTGTACACGAGAGTCTCTTAATCTGGACTCCATCATCACTTGAGGATGGACATAGGGGTAAGTGGAGTAGGGCTAGCTTTCTGTGGGTCAGGGTTGAAGTTTCAGTCTGCGCCCATATGGTTGGAATGTTGGTCTCTTTCTCAAGAGACCAGCTGCCCACCCATCTTGCACTGCCTCCTCGCTCTCGTATGCAACAGGGTCACAGCCCTGGGATTTGATTTAAAAGGAGATCCTCAATGGTCAAAGTCTTCAGCCTTAAGCACCAGTCTCCTTGGATACGCTTCATTGTGGAAAACTGGCGCTCCACTTGAGATGTGGAACGGAATACCAGGCAATCCTGACGAGAGTAGTAAGTTGGGGTACTTGCTCTCTATTTCCGTCAGCATCCTCTGCCCAAAGCACAAGAAAGGCCTCCCTCTTATGGTGCCACACAATATCATATTTGGCTTTTAACCATTCTCTCTCCACCTCTGCCACATTGCAGCCATTACTGGTGAGAAGTGGCTCGAAATGTTCACAAAGCTTACGCAGCTCACCGTCTCCATACTGCTGAATGGCACTGACGTTATTTTCAGCTGGCATGTTAACAGGATCGAAGACTTCAGCAGCCAGGAGCACAGGATCTGTGGAGAATGTGGAGAAACGCTGACCAATACATGCAGTGATGGCGTTAACTATTTCACTCCTTTGGCGATGGAACGCCTCAGCAGATGTTGATGAGGTGCTGATCTCCACTCCCTTGTACATAAAGACACCAGTGCGGCCAGTGTTGGTAAAGGCAGTGATGACAGGGTGCAGGTAGGGGCCAGGTTGTTCCTTCTGTTTCAGCAGAGCAGCCTTGGAAGCCATGACCCTACTCCTGACAGAGGAAAGGGACAGCTCATCTGACTGAAAGTCAAGGGAGAGCTCTGCCAGGTCCGCCAGCAGTTCCTGGTACAAGGCCATGTAAAGGACAAACTTGGATGATGTTAGTTGCCACCAGTAAGCATTGAGCTTCTGTTTACCTGGTACAGAATCCTGCTGCCTTTCCAGAAGGTGTGCTATGATGCATCTGTAGTTGGAGGCGATGGAGGATAAGGCCTTTCGCCTGTGGTTTATCCATCGTGTGCCCTGAGAGCGACTTGGCTTCATGACATGCTCTTCAAGAGCCTCTCCAATGGCCTTATGGCCTACACCCCCTTCATTTTTTGCTGGAACGATGGTATAGGGAGTAGAGGTGCATGAGCAGCTCATCAATCTGAGGCGGAAAAACAACATAAGCAAATTCTTCCATACTGTGATGGTGTAAACAATAGTATATAAGTAGAACATGTAGCAAAACTTTACTAAACAATTTTTTCAAAATGAATTGTTAATTAAACATACCTACTGTATGTGAAGTAAGAATCTTTAAAAGCACCCTTCAGGCACAGCTGATCATCCATGAAGCGGATACCTGCTGGAGATGGGTAAGGACACCGTTTGTCATCCCAAAATTGACAGAAGCCCCATCAGCTGCTGTTGCAGTCAAGCAGTTACTGAGGTTAAGACGGTTCTCCTTACACTTTTCTCTAATGGCCTTCAGTATTCCTGCAGCATCACATGAGTCTGGCTCTGTAATACAGAAAAGCAAAAGCAGAAAAATACATAGTTATTTAAATTAGTTATTTAAATAGTTTCATGCTGTGTGGCACTGGCAGCTCTCATTGTCTTCAACTGAAATGGGAGACTACAGAAATACAAGACTTTTTGATTGATATCAAAGACATACCAAAACAAATGATCCAAACACATGAATATGAAGAATAAAAATCTTACCCAAGTAGTCTGATTCCTGGTGTGCCATTTTCAATTAACTTGATGCTGACCACCTCTTTCTCTGATGTGCCTTTGTCGATGATTCCATCAAAGAGCAAGGAGCAGTAGAATGGCTTACGTTTAACCAAAGCATGAAGATGGTCTCTCATGGTCCCTGCAATGTGCTCTATGAAGATGCGACAGGCTTTAGAGTTATGATACGTCACCCCCAGCTCCACACCATGCTTCCTTTCCACGGACACTAAGGTTTTAAACAGCCTGAAAGGCTGCTTACAGTAGGCCACAGTATATGCTATATCAAATAGCTTGCACATCTTGTCTTTGGTCTTATCATGTAGCTTTTGTAGATTTTGCACTGTCTCAGACATGGTAGCTGTTGGGGCTGTGAAAACTTGACATGCTGTAGCATGGGTTTTGGACTTGTTGTGTGTATTGGCAGTGTCTTTTTTCACATTTGTAGTCCCCGAAATATATGGTTCACTCCTTTCATAGTAATCCCTATACAGTGGGGCAAAAAAGTATTTAGTCAGCCACCAATTGTGCAAGTTCTCCCATTTAAAAAGATGAGAGAGGCCTGTAATTTTTATCATAGGTATACCTCAACTATGAGAGACAAGATGAGAAAAAAAATCCAGAAAATCACATTGTAGGATTTTTAAAGAATTTATTTTCAAATGATTGTGGAAAATAAGTATTTGGTCAATAACAAAAGTTAATCTCAATACTTTGTTATATACCCTTTGGTGGCAATGACAGAGGTCAAACATTTTCTGTAAGTCTTCACAAGGTTTTCACACACTGTTGCTGGTATTTTGGCCCATTCCTCCATGCAGATCTCCTCTAAAGCAGTGATGTTTTGGGGCTGTCGCTGGGCAACACGGACTTTCAACTACCTCCAAAGATTTTCTATGGGGTTGAGATCTGGAGACTGGCTAGGCCACTCCAGGACCTTGAAATGCTTCTTACGAAGCCACTCCTTCGTTGCCCTGGCGGTGTGTTTGGGATCATTGTCATGCTGAAAGACCCAGCCACGCTTCATCTTCAGTGCCCTTGCTGATGGAAGGAGGTTTTCACTCAAAATCTCACGATACATGGCCCCATTCATTCTTTCCTTTACACGGATCAGTCGTCCTGGTCCCTTTGCAGAAAAACAGCCCCAAAGCATGATGTTTCCACCCCCATGCTTCACAGTAGGTATGGTGTTCTTTGGATGCAACTCTGCATTCTTTCTCCTCCAAACACGACGAGTTGAGTTTTTACCAAAAAGTTCTATTTTGGTTTCATCTGACCATATGACATTCTCCCAATCCTCTTCTGGATCATCCAAATGCCCTCTAGCAAACTTCAGACGGGCCTGGACATGTACTGGCTTAAGCAGGGGGACACGTCTTGAACTGCAGGATTTAAGTCCCTGGCGGCGTAGTGTGTTACTGATGGTAGCCTCTGTTACTTTGGTCCCAGCTCTCTGCAGGTCATTCACTACGTCCCCCCGTGTGGTTCTGGGATTTTTGCTCACCGTTCTTGTGATCATTTTGACCCCACGGGGTGAGATCTTGTGTGGAGCCCCAGATCGAGGGAGATTAGCAGTGGTCTTGTATGTCTTCCATTTTCTAATAATTGCTCCCACAGTTGATTTCTTCACACCAAGCTGCTTACCTATTGCAGATTCAGTTTTCCCAGCCTGATGCAGGTCTACAATTTTGTCTCAGGTCTCCTTTGACAGCTCTTTGGTCTTGGCCATAGTGGAGTTTGGAGTATGACTGTTTGAGGTTGTGGACAGGTGTCTTTTATACTGATAACGAGTTCAAAAAGGTGCCATTAATACAGGTAACGAGTGGAGGACAGAGGAGCCTCTTAAAGAAGAAGTTACAGGTCTGTGAGAGCCAGAAATCTTGCTTGTTTGTAGGTGACCAAATACTTATTTTACCGAGGAATTTACCAATTAATTCATTAAAAATCCTACAATGTGATTTCCTGGATTTTTTTTCTCATTCTGTCTCTCATAGTTGAGGTATACCTATGATAAAAATTACAGGCCTCTCTCATCTTTTTAAATGGGAGAACTTGCACAATTGGTGGCTGACTAAATACTTTTTTGCCCCACTGTATATGCTACACCAGATTTTGGTAACGACACCGCTTTCTTTTTCATAGCAGAGCCAGTCATATCCCCAGGAGTACACAGTATGGGCTGTTGTGGTCCTGGTTTTCAGTTGGCCTGCCTGGGTTCCTGTCTGTGCTTCTCGCTGTGCTGCTTGTTGTGCTTCTTGTTTTCTCTCCATACTTTCCAACTGTGCCTCTCGTTGTGCTTCTTGTTTTCTCTCCATACTTTCCGACTGTGCCTCTCGTTGTGTCTCCCTGCACATCTACTGTCTCTCCTTGTGGCTCTTGTTGTCTTTTTCCCTGTATGTCTCTCTGTGCCTCTCCTTCTGTCCCCTGTTGTTTCAGTCCTTGTGCACATCCTTGAGCCTGACTGGCCTTACTGCAAAGCATTAAGACATATACACAAATGTGTTTATTTTCTTTAGCCTAGCCTTACTCATTGAAAAATTATAGAAATGCGTGTCAGTACAAAGTGCATTACTTAGGGTTTTCTTTGAAACAATTGTACCTGCTAATTCCAGGTCTTCCTGAAGGTCTCCACAAGTGGTCCTTGGCTCATGGACAACTCTTCTGATAATTTTTTTCACTCCTCTTTCAGAAATCTTGCGAGGAGCACTTGGTCGTGGCTGGTTTATGGTGAAATGATGTTCTTTCCACTTCCGGATTATGATCCCAACAGTGCTCACTGGAACATTCAGATGTTTAGAAATCTTTCTGTAATGCCATCAGTATGTTTTGCAACAATAAGGTTGCGAAGGTCTTGAGAGAATTTTTTGCTTTACCCATCATGAGATCTTTCTTGTGTGACACCTTGGTAATGAGACCTTTTTATAGGCCATCAGTTGGGACTGAACCAGCTGATATTAATTTGCACTGACAAGAGGCATGATTGATTTCTAATTACTGATAGATTTCAGCTGGTGTCTTGGCTTTCCAAGCCTTTTTGCACCTCCCCTTCTTCATGTGTTCAATACTTTTACCCTGTCATTCCATTTTAATACACATAACTTAATGTATGGACATTTATGATTTGATTTCATTGCATGGGTTGTTACCGACATCTGATGAACATTTCATGTCAATAGCACCTTTAGAAATACATTTACTGAGAAAAATTGTGACGTGTTCAATACTTATTTTACCCACTGTATATCTTAATTTTCCTGTCAATATTGTAGGTGATTTCATCATTCAGCAGTTCACAACCTTACTTTCTGTTGAGGGCAGGGATGAAGAATTTGTTTCCTTTCGACCACTGTAGCAGCATCTGGAGGTCTTTCTGCACTCCAAACTCAGTGCGTCCCACCCTGAATGCTAAGGTTCTGCCAAAGTGTTCTCCTCCTGTCCCATGGACAAGCCATGGTAGAGAGAGGCTTCTCAGTTAACAAGGAGGTGGAAACGGGCAACCTTCTTGACGAATCTCTTGAAGCACTGAGATTAATTTGTGATGAGGTCAGTGGCTGTGGTGGCATTCCAAAAGTGCCTTTGACCAAGGAGCTCTTGGCCTCTGCTGCTTCAGCAAGGTCACAGTACAGGCTGTACCTGGAACATGAACGAAAAAAGGAGAGTGACACACAACAACTCAAGAGGAAAGCAGCCGAGGATGAGCTGGAGGACCTCCGGAAGCAGCACCGGGTCCTCAGCAGTGTGACTGAGTAACTCCAAATAGACGCAGACAGGTTAGCTGAGATGGCTGAGGGAAAGGCTGGAACGAAGTCTAACACTCTTCGCAGAAGATTCAGAGACAAAAAAGCTGAACTGCTACAAAGGGACACAATAATACAGGAAAAGGCCGCACAGTTAAGGCACTTGTAACTCTCTCTCTCTCTCTCTCTCTCTCTCTCTCTCTCTCTCTCTCTCTCTCTCTCTCTCTCTCTCTCTCTCTCTCTCTCTCTCTCTCTCTCTCTCTCTCTCTCTCTCTCTCTCTCTCTCTCTCTCTCTCTCTCTCTCTCTCTCTCTCTCTCTCTCTACTCTTCCTACACATAACAATGAAATCACTTTTTGTTTTGGGTTAGGATTAAATAACAAATAATTGTGTATCGGTCAGTGTTTTTATTGAGGCAAAAAAGTAACAAAGTATCCAGTAACTGTAGTAATAGCTACTTGATTTGAATTGTAAGCATTACTACACTTACTAACTCAGGAAGTTAAGTAACAAAAGACAGTAATCCGTTACTTTATAATTAGTTACCCCCAACACTGAAGTTTGAAAGGTTGCCACTACAGTTGCAGCTCGAAACCGTGTTGGTATCAAAAAATATTGTGAAAGAATTAAAACAGGTATTAAGTTCAACTTAAGAATTTCTGTATATACCCTGAAGTTATGGCATGTGAAATGCTTAATAAACAGCTGCAAAACGTAATAATCATCTGTGTTTGTCGGCCACAATCGCTTGTTTCCGTAAATGGCCGAATGGTGTGTCACTGAAAATGTTGCGGCCGCAAGGCATTGTGGGACAGTATATTTTCTGGTCTCGTTTCGAAAGGATTGTCCAGTGCATCCTATGCTGAAAGAGATAAAGGAGGCATCGAAGCTCCTTTTCTATCATTTAGAGCAGCGCTGTCCATCTCTGTTAAATGCAGCCCGTTGTCCATTTTGAATCAGCCATCAGCGAATTCTAAAAGTATAATGGAATATGGCCCTTCTTTCACTTCATCTTAAAATGTACTTCTTAAATATATATTGAAATATAATACACAGCATTCATTTGTAACCCATTTAGGCCTAAAACGCCTGGAAAAATGCCTGGAAAACCTATGGGCAATTTTAGAATAACCCCCTAATACCTGAAGTTTTTCTGGAAATTCAGCAATTGTGTCAATGCCTACTAAATAATTGATTCTCAGCCTCTGTAGATAGAAACTAAATTCAAAAAGTATTTGAGAGCTTACACCTGTGGCTTTCATGATAAATTGAGTTTATTTATATACACCTTCAATAAAACATTTTAAAAGTTTAACAAACTCAGCAAAATGAAAAACAATAAAACGGGAAAACAAATATGATTAAATACCTACATTAAATCGACTTTCACCCCTGGGGTGCGGTTGAAAAAACTCTGTGGATTAGAGTGGTAGTTCTCCGTTCTTCACTCGGTTTCAAAACCTTCAAACTCATGGTCATCACCGTCGCCGTCTTCAAACATATGTCCCAATAACTTATTTGCATAACAAGCTTGAAATATACCCTTCATATTCCCCCTTATCAGCACTGAGGCTTCTGTTTTAAGGGATGAGCTGCGACAGAATAAATGTACCCTACCGAGAGCTGTGATGGAGGCTAGTTTTTTGTAAAGCATTTTCAAGTATCAAGCCTCATTAACCTACATTTGATTGAATTTGCTAACTTGTAACTGAAGCTATAAGGTAATATTCCTCACCTCTAGTGAGCCCTTCGTATGTTTTTCTGATTGTGGCCCTCATTGAAAAAAGTTTGGACACCCCTGATTTAGATTAGAAGACAAGCCATTAATTGGTTACCAGCAACTAAAAGAAAAAAACTGAATGGATTAAAAATACATTCACTACTTTGCGAATCAAATTTTCTTCAGTTTTTTGTCCCCTACCATTACGGGAACTTTCAGAGGGGGCCTAAAACCTGTTTAAAGCTTAACCTGCCCTGGGTGAATGAACATGTAGATATGGTGTACATGTATTCTGTGGTCTTCTCTCACATCACTTACTCACAACTTCTCTCAAGCCAGTACAACTATGAAAGCAGTATTGCCTTTGTATAAAAACTAAAAAATCTATTCATTCTCATCACTGCCCAATACTACGTTTGTAGCATCTGCCCAGCTTTAGATGGAAAATGGCCTCTTGGCTATCTGGCGCATTTACATCAATAATTATTCATTTCAACTGTCCCTGAATAAAAAGATAAATAAACAAATAGTTTAAGTGTTGAGTTAAAACAAGAATGAACTGCTCTAAACCACTCGTCCTGTTCAGGGTAAAGGATGGAACCCATTTTGGTAACCACAGAGCCTCGAAACCAGCAGCTTACATTTCTATAACTGAACGATTATTAAGGCCCGAGCACCAACAAAGTTTGAGTGGTTTATTAATTATTATGTTTATTTGCTGAACTCCATAGCATCTTTGTAAAGTGTAGCTTCAAACATATATTTTTGTCAACCCCCCCCGCCCTCCCTGTTTAACATTCACTTAGACTTATACTATTTGGTAGACCCGCCCCCTTACATTATGAACTCATGATTCGTTGGCCATTGACACTTGCAGGAGGGACAATTTCCCCCAGCTCAGCTTTGGCATGGGAAACTTTACTCGCCAGTAACCCTAACTCACGAGGGCTTACTAAAGGCTGGTAGCAGCTCTAATTTTAAGTTTTTCTTTTTTGTGCTTAAGAATCAGATCTGAACAAACCTCATAAATTCATACCTCTGTCCACAATTAAAAGTGGGCATAGGAATGCAAATGTTCATCCAACCTTAGTGATTCATTTTTCTCCATGGTATTGTGTGTTGTTTTTAAGAAAATTTATTCCTGCTCCTGAGCTTATGAAAATCCTCATCTCTTACAGACCCTCTGCCAGGAGGTCATTTTCCCACTGATGTGTTACAAAGATGAAGATGAGAAGCTTTGGCAGGAAGACCCTTATGAGTACATCCGCATGAAGTTCAGTGAGTACTGCAACATTTACAACAGGTGTTCAGATACAGATATAATGAAACACTTGATTACACACAGGTGAACTTTATTTGAAGGTCATTGTTTGGGCCAAATACTGAAGGGACTTGCACACACCACTTTTCAGTTTTGCATTTTTTAAAACATTCTCTTTTCTATTTTATCTTCACCAATTTTGACTGACTTTGTGTGGGTTCAAGCCATAAAATCCTAATAAAAGTATTTTATTATTATTTGTTTTAATGCAAGACAATAGGAAAAATGCCAAGGAAGGTGACATTACAGCCAATGCACTGACATGTTGGATATTGTTGTTATACTGATGTATTCTATCATGGGCTTCAGATGAGTGTGATAGTAGGACTTGTATGTTGTGGCTTAAAGTCACCAGAATGTAGGCTATGGATGTCATCCTTTCCACAACAAACGCACACAAATAATTAATATGTATATACTGTATGTATAAGTATATAGCATGTATGTGTGTATACATATATATCAACATATACTGCATTTATATATATGTATGTACGAAAATGTATATGTACATTCACTGGCCACTTTATTAGGTACACCTGTTCAACTGCTCGTTAACGCAAATATCTAATCAGCCAATCACATGGCAGCAACTCGTTGCAAACAGAGCATCAGAACGGGGGAGACTTTGAACAGGGCTTGGTTGTTGGTGCCAGACGGGCTGGTCTTAGTGTTTCAGAAACTGCTGATCATCTCCAGGGTTTTACAGAGAACGGTCCGAAAAGGGGAAAATATCCAGTGAGAAGATGCCTTGTTGATGCCAGAGATCAGAGGAGAGCGGCCAGATGGTTCAAGATGATGGAAATGCAACTGTGACTCAAATAACCACTTGTTACACCCAAGGTATAGGAGACCCTCTCTGAACCACAACACATGGAACCTTAAAGTGGAGGGGCTATAGCAGCAGAAGACCATACCGGGGCCCCTCCTCTCAGCTAAGAATAGGAAACTGAGGCTGCAGTTTGCACAGGCTCACCCAAACTAGAAAATAGAAGATTGGAAAAAGTTTGCCTGGTATGATGAGCAGCGATTTCTGAGTCATTCCGACGGTAGGGTCAGAATTTGGCGTAACATGAGAGCATGGATCCATCCTGCCCTGTACCAGCGGTTCAGGCTGGTGGTGGCGGTGTAATGGTGTGGAGGATATTTTCTTGCCTGCCTGAGCCTTGCTGCTGACGACGTCCATCCCTTTATGACCACAGTGTATCATCTTCTGATGGCTACTTCCAGCAGGGTAACGCGCCATGTCACAAAGCTCAAATCATCTCCAACTGGTTTCTTGAACATGACTATGAGGTCACTGTACTCAAACAGCCCCCACAGTCTGCAGATCTGAATCCTATAGAGCACCATGGGGATGTGGTGGAACCAGAGTTGATGCTATCAGGTCGATGTGGACCAGCATCTCTGAGCATGTTTCCAGCGCTTTGTTGAGTCTATGCCACCAACAATTAAGGCATATGTATATATTTGTGTATACTTTCAGCTAATTACCTTCAGTTATGTGTTGGTAGAGGAACAATGTCCAACATGTTTTTGAACACATTCTTTCTTCCCATTCTTTTTTGAGAGTGTGTCTTTCTGTCTGTTGCAGACCTCTATGATGACCATGCCCTACCAGCCACTGCTGCCCAGAACTTCCTGTGTAAGTCTGCTCGCAAAAGGAAGGAGGTGAGGAGCTGCAACACATTTATATGCACAACATAAACCCAACTACAACCGAACATTTGTTCCCAGTGGCTACCGTAATAATGTGTTTTATTTATTAGTTTTTGGTGATATTTGTTTGTTAAACCAAGGTCTTTCGTTCAACGTACACTTTTTGTTTTTGTCTTCGTAATACCCATAATGTAAAATGAGCATGACAAACCATTGTTCATATTGGCAAACAGCTTCCTTAGCTGCTATAGAGACATGTGAGCAGCCCTGCTGGAGCAGTTTTTCCCCTAATTCTTGTAAAAGAAGAATTGTCATCCATGTCCTGTGTTAGTCTGTAAGGCTGTGTTTAATCAGTGTGAAAGGTTTGTCGGGATCAGATCAGTAGTGCAAGCTCTCAGTCAGTAAAGCTTTCTTTAGTCCGAGTGACTTTACTCTGTACTTTACTCAGGCCCTGCCCATGTGTGACGGCACATAATAGGGCTTCCATGGATGCATCGTTAAGAATGCAGTGTCCTGCAATGTGAACACAGACACAAGAAAGATTTAATTGTTTCACAGTGACTGGTTTTGGAATTATTTTTGATAGCTTGTATTCCTTGAGAGAGAGGGATTTGCCCTCTGCTTTGATCCCATGTCCCAAAAATGTCACTTCCTGTTGAACAAAATGCAGATTAGACAAATAATAAATCATCAAGATACTGCAATAGTGCACTTCCTGGTGTCATTTGTAATGAGCTCAAACTGCAGTATGTTCATACAAACATAAATACACACTAACAATGGGGCAAAAAAGTATTTAGTCAGCCACCAATTGTGCAAGTTCTCCCATTTAAAAAGATGAGAGAGGCCTGTAATTTTTATCATAGGTACACTTCAACTATGAGAGACAGAATGAGAAAAAGAAATCCAGAAAATCACATTGTAGGATTTTTAAAGAATTTATTTTCAAATGATTGTGGAAAATAAGTATTTGGTCAATAACAAAAGTTCATCTCAATACTTTGTTATATACCCTTTGTTGGCAATGACAGAGGTCAAACGTTTTCTGTAAGTCTTCACAAGGTTTTCACACAATGTTGCTGGTATTTTGGCCCATTCCTCCATGCAGATCTCCTCTAAAGCAGTGATGTTTTGGGGCTGTCGCTGGGCAACACGGACTTTCAACTCCCTCCAAAGATTTTCTATGGGGTTGAGATCTGGAGACTGGCTAGGCCACTCCAGGACCTTGCAATGCTTCTTACGAAGCCACTCCTTCGTTGCCCTGGCGGTGTGTTTGGGATCATTGTCATGCTGAAAGACCCAGCCACGCTTCATCTTCAGTGCCCTTGCTGATGGAAGGAGGTTTTCACTCAAAATCTCACGATACATGGCCCCATTCATTCTTTCCTTTACACGGATCAGTCGTCTTGGTCCCTTTGCAGAAAAACAGCCCCAAAGCATGATGTTTCCACCCCCATGCTTCACAGTAGGTATGGTGTTCTTTGGATGCAACTCTGCATTCTTTCTCCTCCAAACACGACGAGTTGAGTTTTTACCAAAAAGTTCTATTTTGGTTTCATCTGACCATATGACATTCTCCCAATCCTCTTCTGGATCATCCAAATGCCCTCTAGCAAACTTCAGATGGGCCTGGACATGTACTGGCTTAAGCAGGGGGACACGTCTGGAACTGCAGGATTTAAGTCCCTGGCGGCGTAGTGTGTTACTGATGGTAGCCTCTGTTACTTTGGTCCCAGCTCTCTGCAGGTCATTCACTAGGTCCCCCCGTGTGGTTCTGGGATTTTTGCTCACCGTTCTTGTGATCATTTTGACCCCACGGGGTGAGATCTTGCGTGGAGCCCCAGATCGAGGGAGATTAGCAGTGGTCTTGTATGTCTTCAATTTTCTAATAATTGCTCCCACAGTTGATTTCTTCACACCAAGCTGCTTACCTATTGCAGATTCAGTTTTCCCAGCCTGGTGCAGGTCTACAATTTTGTCTCTGGTCTCCTTTGACAGTCTTTGGTCTTGGCCATAGTGGAGTTTGGAGTATGACTGTTTGAGGTTGTGGACAGGTGTCTTTTATACTGATAACAAGTTCAAAAAGGTGCCATTAATACAGGTAACGAGTGGAGGACAGAGGAGCCTCTTAAAGTAGAAGTTACAGGTCTGTGAGAGCCAGAAATCTTGCTTGTTTGTAGGTGACCAAATACTTATTTTACCGAGGAATTTACCAATTAATTCATTAAAAATCCTACAATGTGATTTCCTGGATTGTTTCCCCCATTCTGTCTCTCATAGTTGAAGTGTACCTTTGATGAAAATTACAGGCATCTCTCATCTTTTTAAATGGGAGAACTTGCACAATTGGTGGCTGACTAAATACTTTTTTGCCCCACTGTATATACAGTGGGGAGAACAAGTATTTGATACACTGCCGATTTTGCAGGTTTTCCCACTTACAAAGCATGTAGAAGTCTGTAATTTTTATCATAGGTACTCTTCAACTGTGAGAGACGGAATGTAAAACAAAACTCAAGAAAATCACATTGTATGATTTTTAGGTAATTCATTTGCATTTTATTGCATGACATAAGTATTTGATACATCAGAAAAACAGAACTCAATATCTGGTACAGAAACCTTTGTTTGCAATTACAGAGATCAGACCTTTCCTGTAGTTCTTGATCAGGTTTGCACACACTGCAGCAGGGATTGTGGCCCACTCCTCCTTACAGATCTTCTCCAGATCTTCAGGTTTCGGGGCTGTCACTTGGCAATACGGAGTTTCAGCTCCCTCCAAAGATGTTCTATTGGGTTCAGGTCTGGAGACTGGCTAGGCCACTCCAGGACCTTGAGATGCTTCTTACGGAGCCACTCCTTAGTTGCCCTGTCTGTGTGTTTCGGGTCGTTGTCATGCTGGAAGACCCAGCCACGACCCATCTTCAATGCTTTTACTGAGGGAAGGAGGTTGTTGGCCAAGATCTTGCGATACATGGCCCAATCCATTCTCCCCTCAATACGATGCAGCCGTCCTGTCCCCTTTGCAGACAAGCATCCCCCAAAAATGATGTTTCCACCTCCATGTTTCACGGTTGGGATGGTGTTCTTGGGGTTGTACTCATCCTTGTTCTTCCTCCAAACACGGCGAGTGGAGTTTGGACCAAAAAGCTCAATTTTTGTCTCATCAGACCACATGACCTTCTCACATTCCTCCTCTTGATCATCCAGATAGTCATTGGCAAACTTCAGACAGGCCAGGACATTCGCTGGCTTGAGCAGCGGGACTTTGCGTGCGCTGCAGGATTTTAATCCATGACGGCGTAGTGTGTTACTAATGGTTTTCTCTGAGACAGTGGTCCCACCTCTCTTCAGGTCATTGACCAGGTCCTGCGGTGTAGTTCTGGGCTGATCCCTCACCTTCCTCATGATCATTGATGCCCCACGAAGTGAGATCTTGCATGGAGCCCCAGACCGAGGTAGATTGACCGTCATCTTGAACTTCTTCCATTTTCTAATAATTGCACCAACAGTTGTTGCCTTCTCACCAAGCTGCTTGCCTATTGTCCTGTAGCCCATCCCAGCCTTGTGCAGGTCTACAATCTTATCCCTGATGTCCTTACACAGCTCTCTGGTCTTGGCCATTGTGGAGAGGTTGGAGTCTGTTTGATTGAGTGTGTGGAGAGGTCTCTTTTATACAGGTAACAAGTTCAAACAGGTGCAGTTAATACAAGTAATGAGTGGAGAACAGGAGGGCTTATTAAAGAAAAACTAACAGGTCTGTGAGAGCCGGAATTCTTACTGGTTGGTAGGTAATCAAATACTTATGTCATGCAATAAATTGCTAATTAATTATTTAAAAATCATACAATGTGATTTTCTGGATTTTAAAAATGACAGACCTCTACATGCTTTGTAAGTGGGAAAACCTGCAAAATCGGCAGTGTATCAAATACTTGTTCTCCCCACTGTATAAGTCACATGAAGCACTTCACTGTGTTTGTCATATTTGTATTTTGTGATTTAGGATAAAGATTTGCATGTTCTTTGGTAAAGGTTTGTGTAGGCCGCCACATGTATGCTTGGGATGTGTACATGTGTGTGTCTCTTATGAACCTTGATAATTCTTCCCTTATTTGACACTTCTTGGAAGTCTCTCATTGTGTGTCAGTGAGTCAGTTAACGCTCCTCTTACCCTCTGCTCAGGCCCAGCCGGGGTCAACCTGAAGTGTGATTTTTAGGGCATGGATACCTGCATCTCCAAGTTCGGGGCAGTTTGAACTTGAGCCCAGTTGTTGCTAAATGTAATTGGCTGTAGTTGTTCTGAACTCATTGGCCCCTTTCTGACCAAGGAGAGGTGTGAAAAAGCTTCCTTCAGTTACTGGTTCACCTTCTGCTCCTCACCTCTCCGTCACAGGCCTCATCACTGTATCGTGTCCTTTAGAGGCTGCCTTCATGGCTGATGTCAGTGATGTGTATTCAAGCCTGAGTCGAGGTTGGGATCCTGCATTTTGAGAGACTTGAGGCATGTTCTTTCTCTTGAATAAGAAAGACATTAAATGTATATTTCTATTGCAGTAAAACCCATCTAATATTTACATTTCCAATACAGCCTAAATGACTGCATCAGCCTTTCCTCCAACCTTTGCAATTCCTGGCAGGTTCTTCCTCAGATGATGGAGTTCTGCCACCAGATACTGATGGACCCCTCGGCCGACCCCCGCAGGAAGGACGGGGCCCTGCACTGCATAGGGGCTCTGGCTGAGATCTTACTGAAGGTCAGCCTTGCATCAGAGACACCTCTGGAGAACACTTGGCCTTTAAGCCTCTCTAGTGATTTGAATCCTCTTGTTACCGGTTGTATGTTAATACTCGATGTGCTGTACGTATGTGTCTCATCCTGCAGAAGCGGGGGTACAAGGAGCAGATGGAGCTAATGCTGCAGAACTATGTTTTCCCTCTGCTCAACTCCCCTATGGGTTACCTTCGAGCCAGGGTGAGTGCCCCCCCCAATCATTCCTTCACATGGATATGGATTGTATCTCTACACTGGTTCTCTGGAGGATAGTGTATAAACAGAACATACAAGCACTGAATGATGAGCGATTCTCTTATGCTGTGTAGTCAATGTAACGGTGTAACAGACCATAAATCATTGTATCTGACTCATAGCTCTTCTCTAACACTACAACTGACACATCTGTTTAATGCTTGAACTGTGACTGGCACTACAGACCCTTCTCAGTGCACGTGGTTTGTTTGTTTTTCTTTGGGGCTAATGGTGTGTCTGACCTAACTATTGTAATATAAAATTGTCCCAGTATTTGAAGACTGTTTATTTCATTAATGTTACCTTCTTTGCTGTGTCCTGCCAGTCATGCTGGGTGCTTCACTCCTTCAGCCCCCTGCGTTTCCACGATGAGCTCGTACTGAGGAATGCTGTGGAATTGGTCAAACAGGATCTGATTGAGGACAAAGAGATGCCTGTCAAGGTGGAAGCCGCCATCGCTCTGCAGACGCTGGTCAGCAACCAGGAACAAGGTCTATAGAGGCATACACTTGTTTTTTAGTCTTACAACCACCTTTACCACTTCAATCAGCGTTTACTACTCTAAGATTCTATAGGAAGGAAGAAAAACAGGGTCTAGTAATTGAAAGGTTGGCGCAAACTACTGGATAAATATGCCTAATAAAAAAAGTGCATGTGACCAAGAGAGATCAGTCAGTCTTAGTCAGGAACTGGTTAGCCTTCTACATCCAGTGATGCAAAGTAACTAAGTAAATGTACTCAAGTACTGTTCTTAAGTGCAATTTTGAGATGCCTGTACTTTACTTGAGTATTCAAATGTTATGCTACTTTGTACTTGTACTCCATTACAGTTCAGAGGTAAATGGTGTACTTTTACTTCTCTACATGTATTTAATACCTTTAGTTACTTTACAGATCTGGATTAATGATGGTAAATATAATCAACCCTTAAATCAGACTTAACTCCAGTACCAGATCTGGGTACTTCTCCCCCCTCCGTCTATTTCATGAAGGCAAATAGCAGGAGAAGGGTCAGCATACAGTATATTGCTTCAGCAGCATTGCCCAAATATGTTATATTTGAGCAATAAATATGTTATAATCGATATACAGTGGAGGAAATAAATATGAGTTCCTGCTAATTTAGTTAGTTTACCCACTTACAAAGACATGAACAGTCTGTAATGCTTATGGTAGGTTTATTTTAACATTGAGAGACAGAACATGGAAAAAAAAAAAGATATAAATTAATGTGCATTTAATTGTGGTATAAGTATTTTATCCCCTTGCAAAACATGCCATACTTCTTGGTGGAGAAAGCCTTGTTGGACAGCACAGAGGTCAGATGCTTCTTGTAGTTGGTCTGCAGGTTTGCTCACATCTCAGGAGGGATTTTGGTCCACTCCTCTCTGCAGATTACCTCTAAATCCTTAAGGTTTGGAGGCTGATGCTTGGCAATTGGAAGCTTCAGCTCCCTCCACAGATTTTCTATGGGATGGAGGTCCGGGGACTGGCTAGGCCCCTCCATCTGCTTAATGGGCTTCTTCTGTAGCCACTCTTTAGTCATTGTTGTGCTGGAAGACCTATCCATGTCCCATTTTTATGAACTCACCTCGCACACACGCCACTGAAAACATCTGGCCTTGCACACACACTACTGAAATACTCTTACATTCACTACTGAACACCTCACACACACACTACTGAAATACTCTCACATTAACTACTGAACACCTCACACACACTTAGAAGTAAGTAACCAATGTGTGTAAACAAACGTTCCAACGCAGAGGCTGGGCAAAAGCAATGTTCACATAACGCTGAATACAGCAGCAAAGTAGAGTGTCAGTGTTTTTGACTCAAGTTGTTCACAACTGGAGTCCAGTAATTAATTTAACGCTTTAATCACGTTTAAATTAGTAACACAAATAGTATAACATCTTAATAACATTTAGGTTTGATCACCTTAATGTTTATCAAGTATTTTTCATTGATATTTCTAGCATAATAACTCATAATGAAGACACTCTGCTTTGCTGCTGTATTTAGTGTTATGTGAACATTGCTTTTGCCCAGCCTCTGCGTTGGAAGGTTTGTTTACACACATTGGTTACTTACTTATATTTGACTTACTGTTAACTAACTAATGTTAACATAACTGTTGGCTAGAAGTACAAAGCTTAATTTACCTTATTTACCTGGCCATTGTCCTCTCAGCCTGATATATCATCACTTCAATAAATGGGCTTTTCGGCTTAGTTAGCTTTATGCTAGTGGGTTGCTAGGCGACCTCACGAGCTGCGCTGCCAAACAGCGCGTGTCAGGCAGGTGATGTAAACAAGAACACCTCGATATACCAGACTGTCTAAGTTTGTAGACCGCTTGGTACAGGGTCCTGCCTGCAGCTGCGGTGCTGGTTCTCTATAAATCCATGCTGAATTGGACCTTCTGCTTCATTATTTTTCTGCTTCTTTTTAATGGCGACTTGCGACCAGACGAGCATTATTGCCACCTACTGTATCATTGTTGCATTGTTCTTCAATCTTTGTACTTCCGTGACATTACAATGATTTCCGTTACAGCAAGAATCCCCCTCACACACTCATAGGTGAAACACATGGACATTCCCTACTGAGGTGTGTGTGTGTGTGTGTGTGTGTGTGTGTGTGTGTGTGTGTGTGTGTGTGTGTGTGTGTGTGTGTGTGTGTGTGTGTGTGTGTGTGTGTGTGTGTGTGTGTGTGTGTGTGTGTGTGTGTGTGTGTGTGTGTGTGTGTGTGTGTGTGTGTGTGTGTGTGTGTGTGTGTGTGTGTGTGTGTGTGTGTGTGTGTGTGTGTGTGTGTGTGTTCAGTAGTGAATGTGAGAGTATTTCAGTAGTGTGTGTGTGTGAGGTTTAATTTACAGTTGTGTGTGTGTGAGAGGTGGTGAATGTGAGAGTATTTCAGTAGTGTGTGTGAGAGGTTTAATTTTCAGTTGTGTATGTGCGAGGTGTTCAGTAGTGAATGTGAGTCTATTTTAGTAGTGTGTGTGCAAGGTCAGATGTTTTCAGTAGTGTGTGTGCGAGGTGAGTTTAAATGTTGGCCTACACGGCCCCTCGTACATTTTCAGTGTTTCTTCCATCTTCTAATAATCAAACCAGTTGTCTTTTTATCACCAAGCTGCTTGCTGCTGGTCTTGTCTTCTATTCCAGTCTTGTGTTGGTCTACAATCATGTCCCTGATGTCCTTAGACATTAGTTCCACCATGATCACAAGACCTGTCAATGGTCTTGCCCTCTGTAGAGAGGTTGTAATCAGATTTAGTGACTGTGGACAAGTGTCTTTTATCCAGGTAACGAGTTGACATCAGGAGTACTTTCTTAAAGCAAGAGGACTTATTTAACCGCTCCGTGGTAGCCAGAATTCTTGTTGATTGTAAGGGGATCAAATACTTATTTCCCCCAATTAAATGCAAATCAATTTATATCTTTTTTTATCTATATTTCTGGATTTTTATTTTGATATTCTGTCTCTCACTGTTAAAATGAACCTGCCATAAAAATGACAGATTGTTCGTTTCTTTGTAAGTGGGTAAACTAACTAAATTGTCAGGGGATCAAATACTTATTCCCTCCACTGTATATGTATATCTTACGCAGGGATTGAAGCCAATGTCCAGAGGAAGATGGTGTTCGCAGTTTATACTCTTTCCTACAAACATTAAGCACAATGAACAATGGCTTTGACCTCCTCTTTCGCCCTGGTAAAAAAACATAAGCCTTTCCACTGCTCAATCCCTCCTTCATCTGAGCATAGCATTACATACCGAAGGGCCTGGTGCCCAAAGCTGCCTCCAAATTGAAACATAAAGAACTACTCAAATGACTTAAATAATGACATGAGTAATAAAATAAAGATGAGTCCCTGCTGCCCGAGATGTCCCGTCTCCTATGTACAGTGGGGCAAAAAAGTATTTAGTCAGCCACCAATTGTGCAAGTTCTCCCATTTAAAAAGATGAGCGAGGCCTGTATTTGTTATCATAGGTAAACCTCAACTATGAGAGACAAAATGAGAAAAAAAATCCAGAAAATCACATTGTAGGATTTTTAAAGAATTTATTTTCAAATGATTGTGGAAAATAAGTATTTGGTCAATAACAAAAGTTCATCTCAATACTTTGTTATATACCCTTTGTTGGCAATGACAGAGGTCAAACGTTTTCTGTAAGTCTTCACAAGGTTTTCACACAATGTTGCTGGTATTTTGGCCCATTCCTCCATGCAGATCTCCTCTAAAGCAGTGATGTTTTGGGGCTGTCGCTGGGCAACACAGACTTTCAACTCCCTCCAAAGATTTTCTATGGGGTTGAGATCTGGAGACTGGCTAGGCCACTCCAGGACCTTGAAATGCTTCTTACGAAGCCACTCCTTCGTTGCCCTGGCGGTGTGTTTGGGATCATTGTCATACTGAAAGACCCACCCACGCTTCATCTTCAGTGCCCTTGCTGGTGGAAGGAGGTTTTCACTCAAAATCTCACGATACATGGCCTCATTCATTCTTTCCTTTACACGGATCAGTCGTCCTGGTCCCTTTGCAGAAAAACAGCCCCAAAGCATGATGTTTCCATCCCCATGCTTCACAGTAGGTATGGTGTTCTTTGGATGCAACTCTGCATTCTTTCTCCTCCAAACACGACGAGTTGAGTTTTTACCAAAAAGATCTGACCATATGACATTCTCCCAATCCTCTTCTGGATCATCCAAATGCCCTCTAGCAAACTTCAGACGGGCCTGGACATGTACTGGCTTAAGCCAGGGGGACACGTCTGGAACTGCAGGATTTAAGTCCCTGGCGGCGTAGTGTGTTACTGATGGTAGCCTCTGTTACTTTGGTCCCAGCTCTCTGCAGGTCATTCACTAGGTCCCCCCGTGTGGTTCTGGGATTTTTGCTCACCGTTCTTGTGATCATTTTGACCCCACGGGGTGAGATCTTGCGTGGAGCCCCAGATCGAGGGAGATTAGCAGTGGTCTTGTATGTCTTCCATTTTCTAATAATTGCTCCCACAGTTGATTTCTTCACACCAAGCTGCTTACCTATTGCAGATTCAGTTTTCCCAGCCTGGTTCAGGTCTACAATTTTGTCTCTGGTCTCCTTTGACAGCTCTTTGGTCTTGGCCATAGTGGAGTTTGGAGTATGACTCTTTGAGGTTGTGGACAGGTGTCTTTTATACTGATAACGAGTTCAAAAAGGTGCCATTAATACAGGTAACGAGTGGAGGACAGAAGAGCCTCTTAAAGAAGAAGTTACAGGTCTGTGAGAGCCAGAAATCTTGCTTGTTTGTAGGTGACCAAATACTTATTTTACCGAGGAATTTACCAATTAATTCATTAAAAATCCTACAATGTGATTTTCTGGATTTTTTTTCTCATTCTGTCTCTCATAGTTGAGGTATGTCTATGATAAAAATTACAGGCCTCTCTCATCTTTTTAAATGGGAGAACTTGCACAATTGGTGGCTGACTAAATACTTTTTTGCCCCACTGTAGAAGTCACACTTTCTTCTAAAGGGTCCAGCTATGAGAAGGAGCTGAGTGTATGGCTGAAGGAGAGAGACAAGTGAGGAAAATATGAGGATGAAGAAGCAGAGGAAGAACTTGTCAAACAAACGGCACGTCTGTTATTTGGACGTATTTTCCTTTCAAGATAAAGTTCTAGAAACAAGAGTTTCATGAAGCACACGTGTGCTGACCACCGGAGGGAACACGGGGCTGCAGCAGCATAGTTATCCTATGAGTTTTAAGAACTCCTACGCTCCAACTTTTTCTATGTTTGGGTCTGCATAATGTCTAAGCGCTTTGAGCACCAGGAAAAGCGATAAATAAATAACATGTATTATTATTAATGCAACCACTTGCTTTGTGCGTGTGTGCAGCTAAGCTCTACATCAGAGCGCACATCCGGCCCGTCATGCAGGAGCTGCTGCACGTGGTCAAAGAGACGGAGAATGACGACCTGACCAGCGTCATTCAGAAGATGATCTGCGAGTACAACCAGGAGGTGGCGGCCATTGCTGTGGACATGACACAGAACCTGGTAGGGACACACACACACACTGTATCATTTTACCAAGGACAAATCCATAAATGTTCTTTATATGTAACTAAGAGCATATCTATGATTTGAGGTATGCCTCCACAAGTCTCTCATGAGATGGATGAGTCAGCACGTAGCAGGGTGTGTCGGGACTGTCATGTCCTTTATCAGCTCAGTTAAATAAAGGGCTAAAAAAAACTGGATTTGACTTTTTGTGCATGTCACTACTACTTTGTCACTGATTGACTCGGTAGACCCACCCTATTGCCACTACGAAAATTGGATTCAACGTCTGGCTCCCTTTCTGGGGGCTGGTTTCCAGTGCTTTGTCTCTTTATCTGCATCTTAACAGCTGAAGACATGTTGAGGTGAACCTGTGTGTAACTACTGTGTGTGCATGTTTGGCAGGCAGAGATTTTCACCAGGGTCCTCCAGAGTGAAGAGTATGAGGAGAATGAGGACAAGACCGTCATGGCGTTGGGCATCCTCAGCACCATCGACACAATCCTAACCGTCATGGAGGACCACAAGGAGGTCTCACATGCACACACACATAGAAAGGTGAACTGTTTTGCTCTTGTATGTGCAATTTGATAACTTACATTTGCTCCTCTTCCTCTCAGATCACTCAGCAGCTGGAGGGGATCTGTTTGCAGGTGATCGGTCTGGTCCTGCAGAAGCCCATCATAGGTATGGCAGGTGTGTTTGCACAGGCGCCTTGGTGTTACATAAACACACTCGTTCCTACAAACATACTCTCAATCAGGGTTCGGGCTGTTTTTTTCTTGACATACTGCTGCCCCCAAGGCAACATGGCATTGAAATGTTTGTTGATCCGATTCTTGGAGCAGACACCAACTGACCCCTGTAGAAGGGCCCATGCTCACTTGGGGGTACCAGAAGCTCAAAACAAGAGTCAACAGCAACAGTTATAAAAGGCTGTTTGGTATAGGCAGAGAGGATTTGGCCAAGTTTTCATGGGTGCAACCCACATACTCTGCTCTGCTGCTCACACCACAAATGCATGTTCCTCACAAATGTGGCACCATTTAAAAGAAAAAAACAGTCCAACGGTATAAGATGTATTGCCAAGAAGCATTGTTATAATAAAATAATAAATAATCGAAGAAATACACAGTTCCTTACTTTTCGTGCTATGTTTATGTTGTTATTGAGTACGAAGCTATTCCATGGCTAAATTAAATTATTATAAATAAACACATTTAGGTACAAATGTGTGTCCCCTTACTCCTGACCATTACTTCCATAAGCACGACGCCACCATGCTTTTTACACAATTCTCACAAGTTAACATCTTATTGTGTTTTTCAAACACCAGCTGTAGCTCTACCTGTGTGTACAGCCTGCTGTGTGGCTCCAAGTTCCTGTCACTCAGTACACATGAACACAAATACAAACACCTATCCTTACTCTGACAGACCCCCACTCCGGGAAGTTATACCGGCTGTGTTGTGAATTAGTATATATCCATGAGAGAGAGACACTAACAGCGTCCCTGACCTGTGCAGAGTTCTACGAGGAGATCTTATCCCTGGCGTTCGGCCTCACCTGTCAGAGCGTCTCACCTCAGATGTGGCAGCTCCTGGGAGTCCTGTACGAGGTTTTCCAGCACGACTGCTTTGACTACTTCACGGGTATGTGAACACTTCAACACTTTAAGTAGAAGGTGCAGTCTTTTGGTCTGTGGTCATGTAAAGGTACAAATAGGACACTTAGCTTACTGCTGTGCTGCTCTTTGATTCTCATGTTAGCAACCACTTTGCTTTTGTAAATTCAAAACAAAATGCACTGACTTCTTTCCTGTGCCTCTCCTTTAAGAATGACTATAGTGAAAAACAATACCAAAACACTTTAATAACAAGTCCTATCCACTCTACTGTATAAATAATGAGAATCAGAGTATCTTTATTCGTCCCACAGAGGGGACATTTAAGAGACAAAATGTTACTGAGTTCTTCTTTTACTCTTGTAAAACTGCAACAATACTGAAATAAAACACATATAATTGTGCAGGCTTAATAAAACACACATACATTGCATTTACAAGTATAACGTAAGTAGCACTGTACTTTTCCATGGACACACATACTACACATACGAGATAGCTACCATTAGCATCACAATTTGCTAGAAAAACTAAAAATTAAACTAGCGTCTGAAAAAACGTTACAAACTATGTACTATGATTTACAAAACCTGCTCCACAACGTATTTCAGAAATGTTTTAGCTTTATAATATTTATTAAAGCTGCATTAGATACCTTTTTGTTTAAATGTTTTTCTAATCAATGAAAAGCTTCCAGTTATTTAATAGATTAGTAGTTGCTACTTAGTTGTTACTTTAGAAATCTAAACCGTGCCTTGTTTTAACAAATATCCAGCTCTGAGGATCCATATCCAAATGAATGCTGCGGTATATATGTATTCATCATAAGCTAAATGATGAATAGAACTCTAATATTCAGTTTTAGCTCTGTTCTGCTTTCTTTACTATCCACTGTTGTCTACTGTTTCCAAGGTTCAAGGGTTTTTATTGTCAGCTGCACAGTAGCTAGTGTTGTTATGGAAATGAAGATCTGAGGTCCTGAGCGCCTCCAACAATGCAGCTTATTAAAAAAGGACATAAGACAACAGTAAAATAAAGACAATATATAGAACAAAAAAATAGTGCAAGATGAAACAGAGTAGTTTAAATTAGAGTAGAGAGCTGCCACAGAGCAGCGGTGTGTTCATCAGTAAGGTTTACACTCAGATAACTGATGGATAGTTTTGATACAAACAGGGACTAGAACATCTTGGAGGGTCTGCAGCAGTGTTAATTTCGTTGACGAAGACTATGACGAAAAATATTCGTCAACGAACCTTTTTCACGGACGGAAACTAAATAAAAACTAAATAAAAAGTCAGATATGATGACGAAGACTGTGACTAATATAACGGACACGTTAGTTAACGAATAAAAATAAGACGAACATATTAGGGAGGGACGAATGGAGAAGAGATCCCATCAGAATTACTTTTTTTGTGTGACAAGTTGGGAAGAAATCCAATCAAAAGTTAGTTGCCAACCGCCATAAAGAAGAAGAAGAAAAAGTCCAATCAGAGCGAGTCTCGTAGAAGCAGCCTTTTTGCAGCAGTCATTTCAAAGGGCGGCAAATGACTTAAAGAATTAGCCTAAAGAAATGTCAGAACTGGGAAGAAAAAGAAGAATTGATATCTGGTCACACTTTACTTATCATACTAATGAAAACAAGACCACCTGCCAGCCGTGTGGAGCCAAAATAACTGGAAAAAACACGACAAATTTGAAACGACATTTGCAGTCGGTGCATCCAGAGATACATGCGAAGGTAAGCATACACGTTATTTTATCACATAAACCACTGTGTTTGCGCTAAACTTGGAATAAAATAGAAGCTAAATTAAACCACCAGAATTCACGTGGATGTGTTGTTAGCTATTTTTTACAGTCTATGGTTGTTAGCCTAGAAGCTATCATGAGCTTCGGTTCGCTAGGCAAAACATAAAAAGTTTGTTTTGGGGCACTGATGGCAGTCAGGATTATCTCTAACTAGCCAGCTATAAGATAGTATTGTTCAGTCCATGTCTATAACATGCTTTAATTGCTACTTGGATAATTTCAGTGAATGTTTTTAAGGTAAGATGAACGATAAGATCATTAACCTTTACTGTGATGGAATAAAATAGAGGGGGGGGAAAAACAGAATTCATGTGGATGTCTTGTGAGCCTAGAAGCTAATATGCTTCGGTTCCTTCCGTTCGCTAGGCAAAACGTTAACATAAAAGGTTCGTTTTGAGGCACTGATGACAGTCAGGATTATCTCTAACTAGCCAGCTAATATTGTTCATTTCAAGTCTATAACATGCTTTAATTGCTACCTGGATAATTTCAGCGAATATTATTAAGGTAAAAGGTGAACTATAAGGTCATTAAGCGTTACTGTTCAGTGGGATGTTGGTTACTAACGGCATCGTTTACGAGCCCGCTAGTTTAACACAATCTCCGTGGAAACTAGACTTGATTACTTGATTCACAACTTGATTCTCCCTTTAT
Source organism: Eleginops maclovinus (assembly GCF_036324505.1). Classification (NCBI taxonomy): domain Eukaryota; kingdom Metazoa; phylum Chordata; class Actinopteri; order Perciformes; family Eleginopidae; genus Eleginops; species Eleginops maclovinus. The sequence continues at coordinate 189,543 of NC_086365.1, forward strand.
TCTCCCTCACAGATACAGAAGACGTCTGATGACCATGGGCCAAGGGGAAATAAAGCTAGTGCTGCTAGTGCAAGTTCAACCCAGCAGCAGACTATCTCTACAGCTTTCCAAAGTTCTTCAAAGTACAAAATGGAATCAAAGGAGCAACAGACCAAGGAGCAGGCCATAGCCAGATGGATTGGACGCACAGGTTTACCACTCACAACAATTGAAGACGAGGACTTTGTGCAAATGATGGAGATAGTAGATAGGAGACTAGCAATTCCAAAGAAAACTAAAATTAGCAATTTGATTGAAACACAATATGAACATGAAAGACAAAAATTCAAACAGAGACTGGCTGCTGCCCGGAGAGTATCCATTGGCCTTGACTTGTGGACAAAAAAAGGACTGACCGCCTCATTCCTTGCTATTAGCGCATGCTACTTTTGTGTTGAACAAATCAAACCTGCACACATATTGTTGGCCCTTGAACAAGTAGCTCACCCACACACTGCACTGTCTATTAAGGCATGTGTGGACGAATGTATACAAGAGTGGGCCATACCGAAGGAGAAGATCCTGACGGTAATAACGGACAATGGAAGTAACATGGTGGCAGCCTTTAAAAACACCACAGCAGAAGAAACCAGCTCTGAGGCTGACTCCCCTGGGTCCGAAACCGCGATGGAAAGTGACTCTGAAATTGATGACCAGCGGTGAGCCATGTTTAGTTTATTATTTTACATTATAGTCAATTATCACATGAATGATGTCCCCCCTGCCACACACTACGTATATACAGACCCACACCAGACACTTTATTAGGTTTAGACTTATTTGGTTGTCTTTTCTTGTTATTAGGTACCATCATGTCGACATGGAAATGGCCCGGACGCCGTGCGTGGTGCATACCATACAACTTGTGGTCCACATGTTGCAGAAAGAAACAACTGTCAAAAGAGTCCTCGATAAAGCAAGGTCTGTGGTGAAGCTCTTTCGCAAGTCCTCAGTTGCAACACAGAGGCTACTAGACCAGTGTGGTGTCATTGTTGTAAATGACTGCCCCACACGCTGGTCAAGCACATTCAACATGGTCACACGACTCCTCACAGTCAAAGATACTGTCTGTCAAATCACAAATGACATGGGATGGGACAGTTTGCTTACTAGTGAGTGGCAAAAGCTTTCATCATTGCGTGACCTACTGCTTCCTTTTGCAGAACACACTAAAACCCTCCAGAGTGACACCACATCTATGTCCCTAGTGGTTCCTGCCCTCTTTGATCTGCTGAGCCACCTAGCTGACTTTGCAGAGAACAGCCGGTACAGAGACCTCGCCACTCTTGCAGAGAAAATGAGATCAAATCTGAACCTGCGTTTTGCTTGCCTCTTGGATCCAACCGATGAAAAGTTCTCACCACTTGCAGCAGCTGCCTGCTTTGTCAACCCAACTGTCTGTGAAATCCTTGTTAATGTTGATGTAGCTGATGGAAATATCCAGGAACTGCTGAAACAGGCAGAAGACTATGTGGTCAAATGCACTTTCCTCCCACACACAAGACAGGAGGACCACCAGTCTGACGATGATGCAGAAGAAGTCATTGAGGAACCAGAACCAGCGCCATCTTCAAAGCAGCCGGTGTTTAGGTTCCTCTCAAAATGCCGCACCACAAGACCTAAACAGAAAACCTCCACAACCAGCGTCAGGCAGCAGATCATTAAGTACAAGGAAGAACTTTCACATCCCATCACTGAGGACACAGGAACAGACTTCTGGCTGGAAAAGAGTGACAGTTTTTATCACAGTTTAAAACCTTTTGCTTTGGACTTGTTGGCTATGCCAGCTTCTCAAGCTTTTGCAGAGAGAGTATTCAGCATCACAGGTGACCTCACAAGAGGACGGCGCAACAGAGGAAGGGTCAGCTTGGAGCGAAGTGCTTTCCTTAAAATGAACAGAAACAAATAGAACTGTTGTATTCACTGCTATTTACAGCATTACAGCTGTAGCAGTATATGCACAACTTAGAGTTTCCGGTCTGGTATTTGTTTTGTTTTTTGTTTAATATGAGAGCAGAGAGATTTTTCTTGTTCCATGCAATAATGGCATTACAGCTGAGCATGTAATTCACTTGTCTTGAGTTGAGCTCCTTGATACTAGCTCATTGATACTACTTCGAATTATTAACAGAAGAATATTTTGTTTTGTGTGCAATGACATTTCAACCAATGCATATTTTCTTTTAGGCTACATATGTTTTGTTTTTCCTTTTCAAATCTAAGTGATTTTGCTCACAATGCACAGAGTAATAGTTGATGACTAAGAAGATGATGCTTAGTTACAGAGTTGTGTGCTTTTTAGTTTAATGTGATATTTACCTGTATTTTAAATGCTGAGACAGCACAGCAGGGTGTTTTTTTTTTTCATTTACTTGAACATTAAGGAGTATTACAGCCAATACATCTTTTATTCTACTTTTGAGAATTCTTGTTGATTTTGTAAGGCATTGTAGCCTAACAGTAATTTAAGTTATCTTGAGGTACAGTACGTGAACGTTATCAGTAGTGCATTTTCTGTATCTACCTTGTGCAATGGCATTACAACCAATAGTTGTATTATTATTTTTGAGAATTGCACTTTATTTATTTGTTTATTTTTTTTGAGTTAGGTGATTTATTCTTTCAAGATGAAAGACAATATTATTGAAATAGATGTCATATGCAATACATATCATTCAAGGAGAATGCATATCTTTTTCAGGGAGCATGTATATTTTTCAGGGAGAGCAGGCCTTATGCTAACTTTATTTGAGATTATCTTTTGTGAAAAAGCCATGGTCAGTGTTTTTGACATTAAAAGTAAAATAAAATACATGTTTTGTTCTGTTAAATCTCTGTCTGTATTGCATATTCAAACCTTAATACCATTCCAATTCTGGTGAAACATTTATTCAACGAAGTCCACGGTAGATTTAGTCGACTTATCTGCTATTAGGTGGTCTGCTAAAACTAGACTAAGACTAAAAGACTTAAGACTAGACTAAGACTAAAACTGATGATATTTAGTCGACTAAAACTAGACTAAGACTAAAAGATTTCAGATGACTAAAATATGACTAAAACTAAACGGTCTGTTATTCAAAAGACTAAGACTAAGACTAAATCAGAATTTACTGTCAAAATTAACACTGGTCTGCAGTCCACTGTGCAGTCAGGTGTTGTTGCAAAGATGGCATGCAAACCGTTTGCATAAGATAATGGATTATCTATGTTCTAAGTTAAATAAACAAATTGGAAGTGACTCGTCACACAGACAAAATAAAGCTTTCAGTATGTTTTCCTATGCGATATCTGAAGACGATGTATCACCCTAAATGTTTAGGTCCTTTGCTCTGTTGCATATAGATTTGTTATTAGCATTCTCCCAAATGTTGCTGTTTGTCGATGCACGAGAAATGGTGGTAATGTTAAAGGTGCTCTGTGTTTCCTTTTACAGATATGATGCCTCTTTTGCACAACTATGTTACCGTGGATACAGATATGCTCCTGTCCAACCCTAAACACTTAGAAGTCATCTACAGCATGTGCAAAAAGGTCAGGCTATAACTGTCCTTACCTGCTGTTCACTAGTTGTATAATGTCAACCCCATACTCTGGGTCAGGTGAAGCTGCTTAGCCTTAAACTCTTTCTACTCTTGTCACATTATAGGTGTTAACCATCGATGCAGGGGAGGATGCAGAGTGTCATGCTGCCAAACTTTTGGAGGTCATCATCCTGCAGTGCAGAGGCAGAGGCATTGACCAGGTCTGAACCAGCTCCAAACATTTAGTTTTACAAACATCTGTGGTACAGTCAATACAGTAGGTGTTTGACCCCGCACTTAAACCAGTTTAACCAATGACTGTCTTTCGCAGTCTATAATCACACTTTTCAACACATATTTTAGCCCGAAACAGTCATGGAGCAAAACATGGTAACTCCTACAGTTACCATGTTAAAGCAGTGGTTCAACACTTTGGGAAAAGCCCTGCTTGTTATCTTTCAGAGAGTAAGAGAAGGAAATGGGACTGTTGCTTACCAGCTGCTTTAGCCTACAATTGTAGACTAAAAGTGCTCATTATGTATTGACCCACCAAAGGTTTAGCTGTAGAGTAATCCCTCCCTCATTCTTCTGTTTTGTCTGCAGTGCATCCCTCTGTTTGTTGAGGCGGTTCTGGAACGTTTGATGCGGGGGGTGAAGTCTAGTGAGCTGAGGACCATGTGCCTGCAGGTAGCCATTGCTGCTCTGTACTATAACCCAGCTCTGCTCATCCACACTCTAGACAATATGCACTTCCAGCACAACCCCCAGCCCATCACTGCCCACTTCATCAACCAGTGGATGAACGACACCGAGTTCTTTCTGGGGTGAGGATGCTTCTGTTGTTTGCAACTGGACAGGTTGGAATCATGTCAGGTAGAAATACCCCAGAGAACGTCCTGGTTGAGTTTTAAGCAGTGAGGACACCCTCAACAGTAGCTTAAAATAAAAATAAATAAGAGTAAGTTAAGACAATTTTCTACTGTGTATTCTAAGCCTCTGTGAAAACTAAGGAAAGAGAAACCCGTTGGAAAATGCTCAAAGAGATTAATCAAAAGTTGGCCCTGAGCAGCAAAGTAGGGCTCAGTTTATGAAGGAAACACCCGAGCGCTGTCAGGTGGAGTGGACTGCAGCTCCAGTCTGTGCTGATCCTAGGCAAGGCAGAAATTTTAAAACAAAATCTAGACCGGGATTTCATTGGAAAACACAGAACTTCAGGGTTGCCCGAATAAAAGAAGGAAAACAAAATGCACCCAAAAAAAGGGTTTTTCACGCACAGAAGGACCAGCATAGGCAGAGCCCTCAAGCACTCTATAAATAAATATTATTATTATTATTATTATTATTATTATTATTATTATTATTATTAGTAATAATAATAATAATAATAATAAAGCCCTACGGAGACACCACTACACCTGCTTGCCAGTTCCTGGTCATGGAAGACATTATACAAAATGGGATGTCCATGAAGGATCTGACCTTCCAACGTCAACAGATGGAAATCTAAGGGAGCCTCAGTGTTCACCTCAGCCAGAAGTTTGACTTCACACTGCGGGTCAGAGAGCTTCTTTATGGATCCCGGGGAGGCTTGTTGGTATACAGAGCGCCATTCGGACCTCCAGATATGAAATAAAGGAGGCTCACAGTGCTGGCGTCTTAAGATCATTTTAAACTTACACTGGTTTAATTACACATTTGTCGATTAACGTCACTGAACTGAATGATTCGTTGGGCATTAGGTGGTAACTGTCAGAATTTTCAATGTGTGCTGTATGTTTTAACAAATGTCCTGGGCTGATGAGTTTGTTCACTAGCTTGTTGTGGTATTAAATGTTGAAGGGCCTTTTTTATTCTACTGGATGTCTACAGAGTAATAATATCTGAAGTAACAGAGGTGCTCTCTTAATATGAGGAATGGTATCAACCCGAGCTTGTTTTGACGGGAGGGGATTGAAATCTGACACATGATGAAAAGCAAGATAGATGTCCTTCCAATTATAATACTAATCAATGGAACATTATTACATTATTTTCTTACTCCAACAACCTAATAGATATATTATGAGGGACAGGAATCCAAGTGACAACCACTTTTCATGGATCAAACCAAATGGTAGTTGTAATTCCAGAATACATTTGTGGTTAGGAACCGCTGAAATGTCAAAATATGTCTCAAACGTGTCTATTAGCAGTACTCCTGTGACAGATCACTGTGTAATAAGTCTTACATTATACCCAGAAAATAGGACTCCATTTAATATTCCTTGGATATACCTGACAAATGTATCAAAACAATTAATCGATAACTTCAATTTGATAAGAAAAATAAATAATATTATATAAGACCAATGTAAAATGTGTGATATTGGGCTATATAAATAAACTTTGATTGATTGATCCTTGACAAAATCAGCTTTTTTATGTTGGGTTTGGTCCACATATTTATGTCTGTTCATATGTTGTGTAGTTGATTAAACTTTGGCCTTTATCTTCCTTTTCTCTTCCACTCCCCAGGCTCCATGATCGTAAGATGTGCATCATTGGCCTGAGCGTGCTGATGGAGCTGCCCAGCCGGCCAGCCGTGCTGGAGGGGGTCTCTGCCCAGATCATCCCCTCAGTTCTGCTTCTGTTCCTGGGCCTGAAACACCTCTACTCCTCCCGCCTCGTCAACAAACCAGACCTGCTTGCCAATGCAGGGGCACAGGACGAAGACCAGAATGGTGAGAAAATAATCGGGAAAGCGCAGGATGAGGACGATTGGAGGATAATGAATGTAAAAGGGGTGGAGGATGCAAAGTAGAATAAGAAAGATGGAAAGCAGAGAGAACAGAAGCGATTGACTTGATCATGAAATAATAATCTCTAATTTTTGCCAACCTCAGAGTTTCCATTACAGCATTTTCCTTCAACCCTGAACTCAAGTTAGCTTTATTATCCCCACAGGCTTTCCTTTGCTTGAAAAGGTAAAGGAATTAGATTCCAAAGCTTGTGAGTGCAGAGTTTCTCCTGCAGCCTGGTATTTAAAGTGCACTGATTTCCTCTCATTAAGCAAAGAAAACAATATACCTATTGAACATGAACAAGCAGATTCAAAAAGGCAACAGAAAACATGCTGAAGAATTATGGATTTTTGTGGGAAGGAAAGTGCTGACAATGAATTCAGAGAAAAAAATGAATAATAAAAAGGAATTAAAGAGCTGTGTGGATGCAGCTGATCATCTCATGTTGTGGCAGGGTCAAACTGTCCTGTGAAAATGCAGCTTTCTTTAATTTCCCCTAAGATTTTTAGTTTTCTGTTTCTGTTTCTATAAGTTGAGGATGCTTCATTTAGAATGTTGAAACAGGTTTCAATTATATAGGAGTGCTGCTCTGTTTCCACAGCAGTTGGAACCATCACATTTCTATTTTGATAGGACCATGGTCAACTGTAGTGGGTGTGATTTGGCTATTTTATCCCTGGAGGAATAAATACACATTATACAATTGTACAAATACAAAAAGCTTAACCTTAACATAAGTCAGGACTTTAAATGGCCTTTTATTGTAAAATGGGAATGAGATAGATATTTGTATCATGCAGTTCCTTGTGCTTGTTCGGGTTCAAGAGAGTATGAAGTCCGAAGAGAAAGGGAACTATGAAGGCTGTGATCCAATTGATTGTATTTTGTTGTGTATGGGCAGAGGAGATTCCCAGTGATGAAGACGAGGTGAGTGAAAACCAAAGCGCCATGCAGCATCAGTCCAGCATGCCCAGCGGTCAGGCCGGGGAGGGGGTGGAGGAGGAGGAGGAGGAGGAGGAGGAGGAAGAAGATGAAGAGGATTACTGGGATGACGAAGGGTTTGAGGGAACGCCCCTGGAGGAATACAGCACTCCACTGGACTACGACAACGGAGAGGACGAGTATCGTTTCTTCACTGCCGCCCTGCTCAGTAAGTCAAGTTCAAAGGGGTCCGCTCAGACACTGCTCCATGCTACGCTGAAACACTCACTTATTCTTTGATCTGACATTTCTTAATCTAAACCTGTGTGTGTTAGGGATCCAGACTGCTGATGCAGCATGGTACCAGAGTCTGACCGAGCCGCTCAGCGACGACCAAAAGAAACAGCTGCAGGAGATCTACAGCGTCTCCCAGCAGAGGAGGAGCTCTGCTGCCAAGTGGTGAGGCAACACATACACACACACAAACACACACACACAAGAGGGATGTAGAGTGTTAATAATAAACTAACATAACCACATAGTGGAAACAATCAGGAGGACACATCTGTAGCTTTGTTGTAACGACATATGAAGTAGAGTCAAGTCATTTTTAACATTTTTTTATTTCTGTTTGTGTACAGTTAAAAAAAACAACTAGATGCATACTAACTAAAAGCACGAGTCGAAAACTGAATTAAACATCTTTAAATGTAGACAAATTAGGAACTCCTTAACAATAGAAGCATGGAACACATGTTTGCACAGCAGGACTCTCATATCTTCTTAAACCGGTTGATATTACTTTCAAACAAGCTTTCAAAGCTTTTTTTAATTAATTAAAACACCATCATTGCACTATACTATCCAAATTCAACCTCCTCAGCTTTGACAATCTCATTCTGTTCTCAAAGTGTGATTGGTATCCAGATCAGATACAATGGTACTACACTTTGAGAAGCTTTTTCCAGCCCCGTTCGTAGCAGATGGAACAAAAATCTGCTCTAAACACAGATCTACCCTGATGAGGCGCACTGCATGTGCAAAATCTGCTTTCTCTTTTAGGGACATCAAACACTGGAATCTGCTTCAAACCTCTTTCTCCCATAGTGCAAACAAGTGGATATTGAGCAACCAGTGTTGCCAACATAAATTTGAGATGTTAGTTTAGTTTAACTGAATTGTAGTTATTGTTACATGTGCTGGTGTTTGTATTTTATACATCTGTATTTTGATCCGTTTTAATTGTTAGCGTGATTAGTTCTAATTACTTGTTATGCTTCTTTTTGTATTTCGCTGCTGCAATGAGAAAATGTCCCAATTTATAAAGTATTTCTGATTCTGATAGAAAAACTTTTTTTTTTTGCTTCTCTTCTCTTTTTCAGATTATAATTTATTTGTATGCATAGTCCTTGTTTAATAAATATAAAAGAATTAGTGAGCTTAAGAGGTTTTGTGTTTGTGAACTTTGAAAGAAGCCAGTCCGGCCATGTTTACGCTAAGCTTGGCTAACCATCGGGAATCTAACGCTGTACACACAGTCCAGATTAATCTTGAAATAATAATTATTTTCACAAATATTGAACTGTTCCTTTAAACGAAACAATAGCACAAAAAAATATATTTTATTTCCATGACTTTTCTGACACCAGTTAGTAATTAGGGCTTCAAGCTAGTAGGTAGCATTACTCCCATTTAAAGCAATTAATAGTACTTTAAAACAACTCAAAAAAAAAGTTTTATTTTGGGGCTTTTATTTTGAGGTAAATATTGGGAAATATTTACATCTTCAAAATGTTTGTGATTTACCTTTTTTACCATTTCAGATTTCAATCTAATGTGTGTTTTCAGATGCTGTGGAGACAGATGGACTGCAGAATCAGAGGGGGAGAAGGCGTGTGTGTGTGTGTGTGTGTGTGTGTGTGTGTGTGTGTGTGTGTGTGTGTGTGTGTGTGTGTGTGTGTGTGTGTGTGTGTGTGTGTGTGTGTGTGTGTGTGTGTGTGTGTGTGTGTGTGTGTGTGTGTGTGTGTGTGTGTGTGTGTGTGTGTGTGTGTGTGTGTGTGTGTGTGTGTGTGTGTGTGTGTGTGTACCAGCAAAATGAGTACTGTGCAGTTCTTGAGCGGTGTGTGTGTAACTACTAAAGGCACAGTGTGTGTGTACTGCAAGCTCTTATCTTGTTATAGCTGAACACTTTTTATCATCTCATGAGACCTATGAGGAGGGAGGGGCCTGATTTCTGTCACGGTGCCTCTATACAGACTGCAGAAGATTGAGGTCAAAGGTCAAAGACCTGTGGCCTCTCCCCATGACTCACATCAAATGTGAAATCGGAGGGATGTTGGTGTAACTTTTTTTTGTCACTGAGTTTAGTGATTGAAAGGGTTTTCAGAGCTTATTTCAGAAAATCATAAAACTGAATGTAACATTTATTAAGTTGACGTTTCCTCCTGTACTCCTTCCCATCTAGACTAAACAACTTGTTTGGTGTTTTTGCTATGTAAATGCTTTTAGTCGTATTAATCAACTCAAAATACACCTTTTACTTGTGGTGGAGCTAAATTAAATCATCTTCAACTTTGTCTTTTTGTTACAAGAACATTAAAAATAATTAAGACACCATCTGTATTTGGATTGGTTCCCTTTGCAGCTCTCTTTCCCTGCCTTCAGTCTGCCGGCCAGTCAACACACAGGCTCACTGCCTAGCAGAGCAGTTCACCTAAAATAAATTCAACAAATGTCCAAAAGTAGAAACTTCCATATTGCTGACAGGAGTTAACATCAGTTCACAAGGAGCATTGTTAACTTTGAAAACTACCCAGCAAAAGAGTTGATGGAGGAGAGTGATGAAAAAAAAAACACCTCGTTTTACTTAGCTCAATCATTAAGCCTGCCTACTATTCATACTGTCTGGTGTTTCCCTTTGCTGACTTAATAAAACTGAGGTTGGAATTTCTCATCACGTGACGCACAGGGTGTTATTTTTTAATGTTGCGCAAGCTGTGTGCCCGAGTCTTCCTGTCTATTGGCTAAACTTCGCTGCTCCGGGATGGCGGTTTTACTTCAGGCAGCTACATAAACTACAGGTGCGTTCGTTATTAGCAACTGTGTCACTCTGGCACAGACTGGACCCATGGTGAACAAATTTAATATCCACATACAGATTTTCATGTCACCTCCTATTGTTTTTAACTTGGGATCATATGCCCGTTTTAGTCTAGAAACGGTAAAACTGCATTTGATTATAACCTTTTGTGTATTTACAGGGAATATTGCTAAAACTAAGCAGCTTATAAACATCATATTTAAATTTCCAACAAAGACAAATAAAACTCCCAAAATCTTTAATGGCGTTTGCCTTTCTAAGAATAATCAATATATTGAAACAAAACATTAGATGATATAATTCACTGTTTCCCTACGGACCAGATTTTGAATTTCCAGTCATACCTGATGTTATTGTTTTTAGCCTCAGTTAAGCATGTAGTTTATATTATATCTTATATGTGAGTAGAGGGAGACTGGCGCGTGGAGTTACATACTAAACACAACGCCTATACCTCTCACTCATTGACGCTGCAATAATACTATTACGTGTTGAATAATCAATAAACCTCAGAGGAATTGTATAATAGAATATCATAAGGGGAAGGGTCTTCACTTCGCCAACAGATGGCGACGGTGACTTCATAAAAGGGCTAAGCAAAACGTGCCCTGGACCAGCCTCCCTCGACGTCAGCCAATAGAAGAGGCGGGGTTATGCCCATGTGATGAGAAGCGGCCAACAGGATCTGGCCCCCGCTGCCAACCAATGAGAGAAGACGAGACCGGAAGGACCAGAGACTAGAAATGCATGATGTTAACAGAAGCCTTTCCTCTACGCCGCTGGTAGACAGTTAACTGCTTCAACGTGGACTGTGGATCAGTTGGCGTGGGGGAGGACCGTATCTGTGTTTCCCTTGTGGACTTACTGTGCCGCTATGCTAAAGGTCCCCTATTATGCTACTTTTCAGGTCCATATATGTATTTTGTTGCTCCACTATGACATGTTTACATGCTTCAATGTTGAAAAAGCGCTTCATTTTCCTCACACTGCCTGTGTATAGATGCGCACATTTCACTCCATCTGAAAACGCTTTGAAGAGCCCATGTCCCCACCTTTGCAAAAGTGCACTCTGCTCTGATTGGTTAGCTGGCGACTCTGCTGTGATTGGTCAACCACTTAAGAGATTTGTCAAATATCCCACCCTGAATAAAACTGAAAAAATGGCATCGCTTGTTGTACCATACTAGTTTATTACAAATAAATAATGGTGGATTATCAGTAATCATTTCAAAGTGACACAGAGACTTTGGATTAACCTTCAGCATCATTTTTATGCCCTTGAACACAACTTTTGATCACAAACAGCAAAGGTAAGACATGTTTGTAGTTATGGCTCTGTAAAGTGAAGCAGTTTTCTTAATAATAATAATAATAATAATAATAATACATTTTATTTATGGGCGCCTTTCAAAGCTCTCAAGGATACCTAACAGAGCATAATTAGGAACAAGCAACAACAAAGATCAAACAGTGATTCCAGACTTTAAAAAAACAAAGATTTAAAAACAACAATCAATTTAGAGTAATTATGGCACAGAGTAGGCCAGTTTAAAAAGGTGGATTTTCCGGCAGGATTTGAAGGTTGAGAGTGAGTCCACATTGCGGATGTCTTGTGGGACAGAGTTCCAGAGACGGGGGGCAGAGTGGCTGAAGGCTCTTGACCCCATGGTGGTCAAGCGGGCAGAAGGTACAATAAGATGGAAGGCAGATGAGGATCAGAGAGCATGAGAGGGAGTGTAAGTTTGAAGGAGTTCAGAGAGATATGGAGGTGCAAGAGTGTGATGGGCCTTGAAGATGAGGAGCAACATTTTAAAGTCGATGCGGTATTTAACAGGGAGCCAATGGAGTTGTTGAAGAACTGGAGTGATATGATCCATGGAAGGAGTTCTGGTGATGATACGGGTGGCTGAGTTTTGGACCAGTTGGAGCTTACGCAGAGATTTTTGAGGAAGACACGAGTGGATGGAGTTGCAATAATCAATACGGGATGTAACGAGGGCGTGGATGAGAATGGCGGTGCTGTTGGGTGTGAGTGACGGGTGGAGACGCTTAATATTGCGGAGGTGGGAGTAAGCAGATCGAATAATGCTGTTGATGTGAGCTTCAAAAGATTAGGGTGCTGTCGAGGATGACACCCAGTCTCTTAACTTGGGGGGAGGGGGGGACTGTGGAGTTGTCAATGGTATGGAAGAATTTGTCGGTTTTGGCCAGAGTGGACTTGGAGCCAACTAAAAGAACCTGGGTTTTATCACTGTTTAGTTTGAGAAAGTTGAATGAGAACCAGGATTCAATTTCCATTAAGCAGTCGGACAAGGTAGTGGGGGGGAGAGTGGAAGTGGGTTTGGTGGAAAAATAGAGCTTGGTGTCATCCACGTAACAGTGAAATTGGATATTGTATTTTCTGAAGATATGGCCGAGAGGTAGGAGGTAGATGATAAAATATAATTTACCTCATAATTATTATAAAGAACATCTATCATATTATTTACACAACATCATTAGTTCTATAGCTAACTCTTACTTTAAACCCATAAATCAACATTATAGCTGACCATGATTAATATAACAAATTTCCCAATTTTGATATCCCCCTATGTTTAGCTCGCCACTTGGTCCCTCCCAGAACCTTCTTCTGTTAATGTTTGTTTCACACCAGGACTTTTTGGCCGAACACACTAAGTCGGACACAGGTTTAAGACAGCAGAGGTTAGTGGTGGTTGTAAACTTTGCCCAGGTACACTGAAGGATATTATTAAAATGTGTATTGCTTGCTCATAAAGACATGTTTATGTATAAATGCTACCAGAGAGGGTTTTAAACTATGAAGAGAAGTGAGCTTCATGACAGAGTTAAAGGTGAGCTAAAACATAAGAAAGGAACTGCATTCTGCTATTTTATTCAAAGTGAACACTAACTGCACTTTCCATAATTGTGGGAGAATGTAGAGTGGCCCAAGAGAGTGAAGAAAGAGATAGTGGTGCCAGGCACCTGGATACTGCATGTGAAAGGAAAGAGTAGAGAAGGATTAGATGATAGGCTAGACACCCGGAACTCGTGAAGCCAAGAGGCAAGGACTCTGCCTGTGATCCAACCACAAACCAACACGCACCACACTCAAAAATATACATTTAAAATGTCATAAGGGACTGCCCCTTTTTCTTTCAAAAAGTATAAATATTGTGTTATGTCACATGTTGAGGCTCTGGGTGGAAATAAAAGACAGTACCTGCTTGCACTGCTGTCTGTGGCTCACTAAACCCAGAAACCTCAATATTGAGTATGTTTATCTTCATCACAACTGGAAATAAATCAGCTTTATTATAACCTCACCACTTCATTTGGACTCCTTGCTTCATAGAGAAATTTTGAACACAACAATCTTCATTGATGTACCCTAGATACTGTGCCTCGCATTTACGGGGATTGATGGTCACCCCAGCAGCCTGAATGCAATGGAGGACTTGTTGTAGGTGGTCTGTGGGAAAGAACTGCTCCTCCACCTCTCTTCCTCCACTGGCTGTATGAAGAAGTGTTGTGACACTGTCTCTGGTGGATCTTGGAATTCATTTAATAGGTTGATGTGAAACATCTGGTGCTTTTTGGTTCTGTCTGGCATATGGATTTCATAGTTGACTCTTCCAACCTGTTTGGAGACCTTGTACGGGCATTGCCATTTAGCCAGCAGCGTGCTCTCACTGGAAGGTAGCAACAACAGCACTTTCTGGCCAGGTTGAAACACTCTTTCCCTGGCTTTCTGGTCATACCAGGTTTTCTGAGTCTGTTGAGCATTGGTCGGGTTCTCCTTGGCTAGGGCTGCCATTTTCTCCCAACGTTCCCTCATCTTGACCACGTAGGACACAATGTTCTCAACAGCAGGCTTCGGATTCTCCCAGCTGTCTTTTAGCAAATCCAGGGTGCCCCTCAGCTGTCGTCAGCAAAAAACTTGTCCCTGAGGTTTGGGCTTTGGACAGGCGCTGCTTGTGTGTACTTGTTTTTTGCTCAGCGTTATAAAATGGTAGCTCACCAAGGGTCTCCTTTGCCGTCTGTGCCTTTGTAGTGATATTACACATCTTAATCTGGGTGTCTGGGATTACTTATAACTCATCACCGGGTTCTGACTCCCCGGGCACTTCTACACACTGAAAATCAGAGGGAATGACTGGTGTAGGACCGGACAGAGCATTTGGTGGTGGTTGTTCCTGCACAAGATCTAACACTGTTGAACATCAAGACCTAAAATGACTGAATAGGGAAGCTTGAGTGCTAGTGCCACAGGAAGAAGGAAAGTCTTTCCTCCAACAATGACATAGACATCTGTAGGGTAAGGCTTTTCATCTCCGTGGATGCACCTGATGGTAGCTTTATCATGGGCCCATTGATCTCTGACAACAAGACTTGTCCTCACAACTGTCTGGAAACTGCCACTATCCACCAGTGCTTCCTCACACTGACCATGGAACTATACATGTTTTTCCCTGCCTACCCACTGGCTGCCTGGTGGGTCTGGGAACAGTGCAAAGGAGGGAGGGCTTACTCTGCCTGGCCACTGGGCATGTGTGTTGTGTGTGGCCAAACTCTTTACACTGGTAGCACATTACTTCTGACTGCGCTTGCTTCTTGGCATAGGTTGAATGACTTGGCATGTTCTGTCTGCTGCTGCTGCTGCTGCTGCTGCTGCTGCTGCTGCTGCTGCTGCTGCTGCTGCTGCTGCTGCTGCTATTTCTACCATAAGCATAACCACTACCCCTTTCGCCCCCATAAGCTTTACTGTATCCAGATGGGTACCTGTTCTGGCAGTTCGCAAAGCTTTTGCTTTCTTTCCTTGCTGAATACAGCTCCTGTGGTGTCTCGTCCTGTTGGATGTCGAGGGCACGAAACCTTTGCCTATAGGTGTCAGCAGTGATTTTGTATTTGGCCAGGATTGCTGCCTTGACATGTTGGTAGTATTCAGAATCTCAAATGTTCATTTGCACGTACGCACTGTGAGCTTTACCTGTCAACAGGGGAACCAATCGGACAGCCCATCCACAATTCAAATGTTTCATCAGATAGGCCTATAATTGAATGCTCAGTCGCCGACTCAACCTGAAAACTGTTGTGTTCTATGATTTCTATATGAAGCAAGGAGTCCAAACGAAGTGGTGAGGTTATGATAAAGCTGATTTATTACCAGTTGTGATAAGGATAAGCAATATTGAGGTTTCTGGGTTTACTGAGCCACAGACTGCAAGCAGGTTCTGTCTTTTATTTCCAACCAGAGCCTCGACATGTGACATCACACAATATTTATACTTATATAAGAAAAGGGACAGTCCCATGTATGTGTCCCCAGACATGTTAAATGTATATTTTTGAGTGTAGTGCGTGTTTCTGACAGGCAGAGTCTCTTGGCTTCACGAGTTCCGGGTGTCCAGCCTATTATCTAATCCTTCTCTACTCTCTCCTAGCTTTCTCTGTCACGTGCAGTACGCAGGTGCCTGGCCCCACTATCTCTTTCTTCACTCTCTTGGGCCTCTTGGCCTTCTCCCACAATTCTGGAAAGTGCAGTTAGTGTTCACCGTGGAAAAAATAGTATTATGCAGTTCCTTTCTTATGTTTAAGCTCACCATAAACTCTGTCATGAAGCTCACTTCTCTTCATAGTTTAAAACCCTCCTTTATCCTTTATATCCTTTTTATTATATATACTCTCATTTAGCATTTATACATAAACATGTCTTTATGAGGATGTAATAAAATTCAATAATATCCCACAAAACCAATAAGTATATCTCTTTACCATATTCAATATAAACATATGACTATAATTTGGAAATGCTTATTTGTCATTAACCCAGCATTTCCATAATATAGAAGTCATACCTGGTCAATTAACTCTCGCAGCTGGACATCTGCCACTGAATCACTTTTGAAAACCTTCTGGTTTATACGTCCACTACAGAGGTAACTGTAAGTCCATGGGCTGAAGAAGGCAGGGGTGGGGCCACCCTGTGCCAAACTAACAGCCAAAATCTCTCCCACTGTCCTATTAACACAGATTGAGCATGAATGCATTTTTATGTTATATAACATTTATCAAAAAATGAACAGTTGGTCCTTACTGTACATCCTTAAAAGTAAACAAACCTGTAGAGGCCACTGACGAAGTCAAAGAGTACCGTGGGATCTGCTGCAGTTGAGGTCCTTCAAAGAAACAACACTCAGTTCTTGCAACCACTTCTACACACAAAAGTACAAAGACCATTTACTTTGATAATCAGGGTCCTATTTTAGTATTACTATTTACTATCAACAAGTAGTATTTTATTATTGTCGCCTTTACAATAAATAAATGGACATCAATAATGTGCTACCAATTACTTTAGGCCAGAAGTTGTCAGAAATATATACAAAAATTGTCTAACCCCGTTTAAATACAAAAAAGGATAAGTAGTTTATGACGAAGACTAAAAAATAAAAATATATCATGAGTCTTTGTTAATCTGCCCTTTAACCAACGTTTCACAGACATATCCATAAATCTAACCCAGATGGCAATCTGACTCCGTACCGGATCCGCCCCGGAGGTATCATAGGCTCCGCAACGGATCCACAAAACGGGTCCGGATCAGAGTACACTTGCACGGCGGAACAGATAAGGATCACGGATCCAGACCAGATCTGGCACAGACCCTGCCCATATCCGTTAGCCACTTCATGAACGGATCCAATTTGGTTCCGTTCATGAAGTGGCTCATTCGGTCCGGACCCGTTCCGGATCCCTTATTCAAAATGGCTCCCCAGACAGCAAAAGGGAACTGGAGCAGATCTGGGCCAAATCTTGGATAACATTTGGTGCAGATCCGCTAAACGGGTCTGGGCCGGTGTCTTTTCTTCCAACGGCCCAATATCAGAACAGGTTGGAATTACGGATCAGGAACAGATCTGGGCCAGGACTCAAATTCAACATCTGGGGCTCATCTGACACTGGTCTGTAGTTCATATTTAGGCAAAAATAACACTAAGTGCTTTCAGACAAAACCTTATAATGAAATATCACAAATAAAAAGGCAAAAGAGAACAATAGTGCAATGCAATGAACGGATATTTACGAAAATGGACAACAACCAAGAGGATGGCAAAATGAATAAAAAAAATATCTGGCAGGATTTGACACATTAGCCTCTCAGTTGCTGCTGGGTGTGACCGGGCATGGCGGCCAGATTGAACCATCTGATCGTGATCTGGTTTATCTCGATGTCTGTGGCGTTTTCACTCCCACGACTCTTCCTCACTGCTCCTGTAAGACATACAAAAAGCACACAAAGCAAAGAAACAAAGAGTAAAGCTTAGATTCAATATTCAAAGATTCGTTATTATACATGAGTTTCAACGCATCACTGTAACTTTGCTCCACCCTGAAAGGGACAGAGAAGCGCACTGATAAGGACCTTGTTCAATAACATCCCATCACAACCTGTTGTCTATCTAGATCAGGAATTCCCAAAGTGTGGTGCGCGCACCCCTGCCACCAGGGGGTGCACGAGATGAAAAATGTAATTTTTGGTGTAAAAATATTACACAGTGTTGTTTTTTAAGTGGGATTTTTCCATAGGCTACAATAAAAAACAGGAACAATAAACATTTCCTTTGTAATCCCTTTTATTTTAAATCAAAAAACTATAATTTATTAGTTTTTGATAGAAACAGAGGCTGTCTTCTACGTTTCACTGTAGCCTGGGATATTTGCGTGCCAACTCATTTCATTCATTCTTTCAAATATGATTAACTGGCCGAAATCAGGGAAACTGTCAAGTGGAACGTCTCATGACAAAGTCTTTAGTCATGAAGGAGGAGAGGGACCAAGAGAGAGTGAGGATTTGGAGGCAACAGAGACGGAGAGAATAGGAACGAGTCCGAGGGAAGAAAATGAGCGGGAGTCAGAAAATGATGTGCCGGAGGAAACCGAAGAGGAGGGAAGGAGATGGCAAAAAAGAGGTGATGAGGGTGAACACCAGATGGGGAAAAAAAATAAGGAAATATGATGAAAATGATCTGGGTCTGGGCTTCACTTGGATCGGCGATACAGATTGCCCAAAGCGTGGTGTGTAGTGAGGTTCTAGCAAACAGCTGTCTGAAGCCTTCTTATCTCCGTCGTCACCTGCACACGAAACATGGCAATATAAATCAAAAGCCCCTTACATGTTTTAGAAACAAAGTTGGAGGAGTTGCAGAAAAGCCAAAAACAAATGCAGTTTCATTCATGCGTTGGGTCGACGAAAGACGCATTACGGGCTTCATATCTGCTCAGTTACAGAGTAGGGAGAAAGGGGCTGCCGCACACAATTGCCGAAGACGTGTGTTTGCCAGCGGCCAAAGAGATGGTGGAGACGTATGATTGGAGAGAAAGAGGCAAAAAAGTTGGACATGATTCCTCTGTCCAATAACACTGTGTCGCGCCACATTGATGCCACGTCTGAAGACATCCTGGCTACACTAGTCAGCCGTGTGAAGAAAAGTGAGTTTTACTCTCTGCAAGTAGACAAATCTACAGATGTTGTAAATCTGGCCGATGTTCTTGTGTATGTCCGTTACCTTTTTGAAGGAACGTGTTAGCAGGAGTACTGCCAACACACAGCAGGAGTCCAATAATGCAACACTAGAAAGGTAGGCGAGACGAATTCTTCCTTAAGCCTTTAGGGCATATTTATTATATAGCAAACCAAGGAACTGCTCTTCCAGCCTTCATCATATTGGGAGCGGGCCAAGAGAAAAATCACGCGCAGAACATTCATATATATAGTAGGGCTGTCAATTTCCTCTATTATCCCATTCGAATTTCATTCATTATTTTTTTTTTAAATTCGAATTATATTCGAATATTTAATGGTCAATTTTGACTTATTAATATGTACTATTTATCTATCTACACACACTGTAAAAACGGGCTTATGAATTGCCACTGCCACTATGACATCGTAGTTGACTTGTTTTACATTATGTCCACTAGAGGGCATTTCAGTATTACTAATAAACATGTAATTACCAGGTGATAGCTGTCTTGCTAAGTAAATAAGGATAAAGCTTAGACACAAAATGAATAAAGTTGTCAACTTTAATGAACATTGTCAACAGTTCTCTTCTCGTATGAAACAGAATAACAGTAAGTGCGCTGTTTAAGTGCACACACATTACTTCTAAAATTGGCAGGAGTGGTGATCTCCGTCTCCGCACCGCTGGCCGCCATTTTAGATTGTGCATTAAGAGTGACAAGCGATTTGTTAGGCCTATCACACCTTCGCTAAAGATAGTCAACAATTTAAAAATATATATATATTTTTTTTATTTAAAAAACCCATTCGAATTCTAATTTTTACATTCGATTAGTATTCATTTTTTACAAATTCGAATTACATTCGAATACCGAAATTCGTTCCAACAGCCCTAATATATAGGGGGTGTGACGTCACCAATCATATTCATCCCATACAAAATCAACAGCACCCCCTTATGGTGTGGAGCAGGTAAGTAGTCAGTACACTCAGAAAACATACAAAATATTCACACTCCCACTTAGATGACTTTTTGTAATTTTTAAAAATCAAATAAACCCAAAATAAATTAAAACATTACAGTACACATTACTTAAAACAATTTAAGCCACCCCTTTAACCCCAAACGGGCTCCTAAAATTTCACATTTAAACCCTTTGGAACCTTGGTAAAGCACTCTATCATTCATCATAAACAAAAACAAGTGTCATCCCCTTTTTTAATTTACCTTTAAATATACTTATGCACAGTTTATTTTTGTCTGCACCGGTTTAAAAGTGCAAGGGGCCCCCGGGTTTATCCTCATGACAACATTTGAACTATCTAGGAACCTTTTCCTTCAAAATTGCCTAACGTTACACTCCTTATTTTTTAAGGCTAAACCTAATTCCCTTCACAGTCGATAACGCTACGGGGTTTTGTTTTTTTTTTGCTTTCCAAATACCTAGCTGTTTTTGTCATCTCAACAGACCAGATGTCCCCGTTTTTCACGGTGGGCGCCCCAACTGGTCACGTCCCCATTCCTACTATCCTCCTTAATAGAGTAACCCACCTCCCCTCCCACTGTCTTCTCCCCTTTGGGAAAATTTTGGCGGGAAAATTTTGGTTTTCTAGTGACGATTCGTCCCATTGCCCACTTCCATTTACCTGCGTTGAGCCAACCTTTTTAAAGGGTCAGTGGCCCCCCACAATGCTCGATAGAAAAATTCAAACGGTACTCATCATCACACCATTTTCTTCCTGGTACGTAATCACAAAGATAACTGGGGGGCTTCGCTCTCTGTGGGTATCTCCCACTGGGGGGCCCTTGGGGGCGTACCCTGTGGTGCTCCTCCCCATCCCCTCCGGGGTTGTGGACTGTAGCTGTACTGTCTCGTCAGGGCTGTGATGTGTTGTCTTCTCACTTTTTAAAGGGGGCAAATCCTAACCTATCTGAGTTCACGTCCATTTTCTTTGTGAAAAATTTGCCAACTGTTTTTGCACTTTCCCTTGGGGGGGGTTGTAAACTAAAAAAGCGGGGCTCCCTTTTGGCGGGCCCCTCGAAGAGCCCCTCTACACATGGGACTAGTTTACCCTTTTTTGGTACGCGAAACACCTCCCCGAATTTGGATCTTAGCTAATCACTTTTTCCCGAAATGCGTTACGGTGTTTTCCCAAGGGCTTGTTAAGCATCTTTTCTGGTTGGGGTGCTTCCGAACAAAATCCAAGGTTTTGGGAAATTTTGCTGCAATAATTTTTACACCAGCCTCTCGAAGAGAGTGCCCCCCCCCTTTCCCACTATCCCTTCTGGTGTGGAGAAAGGACAGGACGTCTCATGTTTTATTTGTTCTTATTTATAGTGACTAAACTCTCGCAGAAACTGGTCCCTTTTCTGACCAGCACTTCCACCCAAAAAGGCGCTACGTCAGCCAAAATTTTTCAGTACCCCGACGGCATCACCTTCCTTTCAGAAATAAGTGAAACTACTCCTGTGACACATTTTAAAAAGATGCTTACCTGTAACCATAAATTGAACCTTTGCACGACCAGCAAATCATGTTTCCCAATAAATTTGGGGTTGCCCCTTGTCATTGCATTCTTTTCTCGTCTGAAAAATTTCCCCCTCTATCACACATCTTCTTTGTCACTTACCTTTGCCCCTTTTAAAATGTATGCCTACGTTACACCCTGCAGTTTCAGTATGTCTCAAGTAAAACCCCATAATTTCGTCCGGGTTTGGATATCAGGGCTAACATTGCACACATATTTCACACACCGTTGCAAGAAATACTTCTTTTACACACTTGAATGTTAAACCTTGGCCTTTAGACCCACAAAAATTGTTCCCTTTCCCGAAGAGTACCTTGGCCCCATGTGCAGGGGGCACATTTCACAGAGAAGAGTTCGGGGGAATAAAGGGATGTACAGGGCGTTTTTAAGAGTCACTGTACATCTCGCCTTCGCGTCGATGAACACACCTGCGCTTTCCCTTTGCCTTCCGCAACCCAACCCGCCTCCCGCGCCCCCATGCTGGGGCCCCCACTGTTTGAATGTGCTGCAAAGGTCTTAAACCGCTTCTTCGTTCAGCAGGGGGAGTCGCACCTTGTCGACCATAAAACCCTTTTTCCCCTCATCTCCCGCTGCTGGCGGTTTGCAGTGTCCTCGTCTCGGCCGGAATACTTTCCCCCCGGGCCCCCCGCCCCCGCCCCGTCCTCCACCACCCCTGCACACCGCCACCCTCCCATCTTCAGGCGGCGCACCTAGATTTGGGCACTCTCTTTCTTCCGCGGGTTTTGTCGCGGGGGTGCTTTTGCGGAACCGCCCCAAAAACTTTCTCTGCATTCCCTTTTTCAGTTTCCCTTTCCCCGCACCGCCAACACGCCATGTCGTCGAAGTTCCGCCGCTCCTTTTTCTTCGTTGCGCGGGCTTTCACACCCTTTCTCCCCCATCTCGGCTACGGGCTCTGCATCCCCCAACCCTCAATTTCGACCTTAAAATTTGAACTCCGCCATTTCTCCCCGCAAACCCAGGGTTTACCACACGAAAGGGTTTTTTAATTTCTGGAATCCCCCTAATCTTTGCCATCACAGTCCTCACCGGTGCCCCCGCACCTCTGAGCCGAAAAGACTGCTCTGCCCGATAATTACTCATTATTTTGGGGTCCGTTTTGAAAAAAACTTTACAATTTTTTTGCTATACTTTTTCAACATTTAGCCCCTTTTTCCTCACATTTAGCGCTTTTTTCCCCATTTGGAACAAAATTCAGTAAAAAACGGGTTTTAGTAATTTAACAATGTTAAAATTTAAAAAAACACGTTCATTTTATATCAAATTATTTTAAATCAAATTTTTATATCAAATCTAAATTTAAATTAAATAAAAATTTTAAAATTTATTTAAATTTAAATGTTATTAAATTTAAATTTTAATCAAATGTTTATTAAACAAAAAGTTAAAAAAACTAATGTTATATCTAAACAAAATTTTATTCTAAATCTAAATGTTATATCAAATCAAAATTTAAAATTTTATTCTAAATTTTAAATTAAATCTAAATGTTATATCTAAATCTAAATTTTAATCTAAATCTAAATTTTATTCAAAAATCTAATTTTAAAATTTTATAAAAATTTTTAAAAAATTTAAAAATTTAAATTTTTCTAAATTTAAAATGTATATCAAATGTTAATTTAATCTAAATGTTTATTAAACAAAAAAAATCAAACTAAATTAAATTTTATACTAAATTTTAATCTAAAGTGTCCCCAAATGAAAACAAATATTTAGAAAAATTAAAAATTCCCCAAAGGAAAAACCACGCCCCCGAGGGGCCCAAAGATCGCACGGCACCCCCCCCACCCAACACGAAGATGCTGAGAAAGGTCAAGGAAACCCAACCCCAAAAAAAATCAAAAAAAAGAGGACTTTAAAAGGGCACATGGAGCAGGGCGGGCGGGCCCTAGAGACTTAACGGGGGGTTACTGGGGGGGCGGGCTGCATCAATGTTTGCTCCCCCCCCAACCAAAACATAAACTAAGTTAAGCTGTTTTAATTTTTAGTTCTTTTGCATATGGACGGGGGGGTTTGAACTACCACTATTACAAACCCAAACCCAGTTGCGTGTCGGATGCTACTAGATTTTTGTTATCCACTTAAGGACTTTCTTACCTATTAAAATTTGATGAAAAGGGAAACTTAATCCCCAAACCTAGTTGACAGGTTCCAGTGACAAAAGACAATTTCCTATGAACCTTGCTTTTTCAAATGTGTATTTATTGTCTTTCTAAAATCGGGCTTTGTTTCAGGTTTCAACCCCAGCTCCCAGTCCACAACTTAAAACTTCCTCCACCTTCTCATCACGAATCATAAGTTGTGTATACGAAAACTTTTATGTTACCCTAAAAAAATAAAAGAATAAAACAATTAAATTTAAAATGGGTTGCTGGTTAATATTGAATTAAACTTTGTCATTTAGGGGGCAACAAAGCAAAGGGTAACTGACTGCGGGGATTTAAAAAGGGAATGGAGTGGGGTCAGGGGTGGGGGGGTGGGACATAGTGTCGATCCTGGGGTTCTAGAGCTTTGCATTAGCAGTGTGAAGTACTGTTTTTTCGTGATCCCATTTTGCATGAAAAAAATGACCAATTTCGAGCAAGCATTTTCCGAACGTTAGTGAACTTGCCTGTTGTATGCAAAATGACTGAAATTTTACTTAAATGTTGTTTTTCGCTGTTCCCTTTTGTATTTCATTTCATCACAAAGTTGGTTTGACAAACATAATTGCAATCTCCAACCCCTTGTCATTCCCCTGTCCTACGTACATTGTTTTTTTGTTTGTGAACCAGGGACCTGAGTTTTTTCTGTGCAATTTATGACTGGAAAAGGCAAATCCCAAATCTTACATACACACATGCAATACAACAACCAAAAAAGTTGAAGAGGATATTTAAACTCTTTTTGGTGCTTTTTTATCATTAATTTTCCCAATTATAAAGAATTATTATAGAAAGGAACCCCAGTTTTGTTCTACAAATTTTATGCCAATTGAAAGGGGTCACAATAAGCCCCAACTTTTTGGGGTTAAAATTTTAAAAGTTCAACACGGTCAAGTGGGCTAATGTAAGTTTTTAAAGGTGCACAGTATATGCGTTTTGGGGCCCTTTTCTAACAAAAACTTTTAAAACTTCTCCTCACTCCCTACCCTTCCCGGTATCTGTAAAAAAAATTTTTGTGCTGGGGTCATCCATCCCAAAAACCCGAAAAATACAGTACCAATAACATTGTGGCGGGGGGCTCCCCCACAAATATTTACTTTGGTGACGAAATTTCAACTGTAGAATCTGAATGCGTAACTGTTAACCACAGACATAGTTATTTTTTGGGTTTAAAAACTTAAAACAAAAATAGCATCTTCTTACGAGCAGTTTAGCCAATTTTTTCCAGCAAAATCAAGACGCCTGGAGGGAGCTTAAAATTTTTTGAAAACACAGTCGAATGTAAAGAGAACGGTGAACAAACTGCATAGGTACCTTAATGTAAAATGTACAAATTTGATTCATATAATATTACATCCTGGCAGGCAAAAGGACTTTAATTGCTCCCACAAACTAAGTCACATGGAGGCCTGACAGTTCTTTAAACATTACTGTGAATTGGTCACTATCATCTCTATTAAGAAAAGTCTCTTGGTCTGTTTGGTTTAAATGGGCCCCTCTTCCATCATTCCCTCGACGAAAAGGGGGCCAAAATCGGGATACTAGCAAGGCATGCAAAACAAAAAAAGGGTTTTTTGGGTTTTTCCCTTTTTTCACCAGGTTATGGGTTTTCGTTATACCCGGGGAAAAACTCGGCCCATTTAGCACGGCTGCCGTTGGAAAAATTTCTTTTCCAAAATTGTCTAAACCAAGTAAGCTGAAATAACACCATCTTCGGGGGGCATTGGGGTTATCAAGACCATCCTTCCTTTAGTTTTTGACAAAATCAAGGGGGGGAAAAAACGAGAAACCAAAGGCACCCCTTTCCCCGGGGTGGAAAAGAAGTTCCCCGTGTGTGGCACGGCGAAAATAGCCAAAAGGGGTTCCCGGGCCGGGGTGAGCATTTATTAAAACAGTTGGTCTCGGGAAAAAAAAAGCTCAGTCAAAAGGGTTCTGCCCATTTTTGAACCAGAAAAAAAACAACATTTCAACCAAGAGCCCATCTTTGCTTTCACCCAAAATTCCCAATTTTGGCCCCTAATTTCCACAATCTTGGGCCTTGATCTTTACGCACGGGGACAGAACACCCCCAAACCCGGGATCCAGGATCACACCCCTGATCAAGACAAATCACCCCACATCCTACCAACACATAGCTACCTCTACCCATCAAAACCCTAGATGTTTAACCCCCACACTTCAAAATAGAATTTAAAAAATCAGTAAAATTTTATCTGCCACATTAAAGTTTTCCCCTTTGAAACTTGCCTTTTTTACATGGGATTCCCCTTTTTTGTGCAACTGGGTTGGGCAAGGGATGTGAATGACTTTAAAACCCGGGTTGTACAAGGGAGAGGTGAGTAAAAAGGTTTAATTTGGTCTGACTTTTTTTTTGGTTAAATTTGGTACTTATTGCTTATTAAAATTTAAAGAAAAAGTATTTTTTAGCTTTTTAAAGATTACTGATAGATTCTCTTTATTAGTGAGTCGGGTGCACCGTCCAAGGCCCGGGAACATGTAGAGCAAAAGAAGGGGGAAGCCATGCCCATCCGATTAAAAAACACGGGGACAGCGGGGGCCAAATGAAGATAACACTTTGCAGATTTCATTACGTTAAATGTTTTAAATTTAAGGGTTTTTCTCATTAATACTTTACATTTTTTTGTTCCTTTTTGTTAGGGAATGTTCCTCTTTTATCCTCTTTGCTTATTAACAGCCTTTTGATATGAGGAAGATAAGCTTTGAGAGGAAAACAGAGCTTTCCTTTAGAAAGTCCTTCACCCCTTACGGGTTCAAGGAAAACTTCTTAGAAATTTTTTATTTTTCAGTGGACCAGTCAAAAAAGACTTTTTTTGGTAAAAAACCATTATCCTTTTTTGTTGGAAGGTTTGCAAAATTTAGCAAAGAAGAAGATGGGAATTGTAAAGCTCCGGGAAAGGGGGTTTCAAAAACATACAGACCATCTACTCACAGAGGAACTGTGGACAATCTCCCCCGACATTTTAAAGAAGACGGAAATTCACGGAGACCCCCGATCGCGAGTCCCCTTTTCCCCTGACGAAGGCACCAACAAGATGGAGAAACCCTCGGAGGGCCAAGGCGAAATTCTTCCGCTCTTGTAAAGCCATCTTAAAAGAGAGTGGAGATTTGAAGGTAATCTTTGATATAACTTAAATATAAAAGGGATTTCTTGCTGGGGGGTTAAAATTTTTTTAAATACGGGGTAAATCCCCTCTAAAAGTTTGGTAACAAACAAATAATTAATAATTTATTACCGATAAACTCCACAAATACAGTACGGTTTTCTTGTCACATTACGCTTTTAGGGGCTATAGGGAAGACGGTACATAAAAAAATTAGACCACAAAAGGGATCCACCTACCACCATTCAGCGCTTGTTGAAATGGTAAATAGCAAAACAAAAAATAATTCAGGCTACATTTGCGTTCGACTTTCACCCTTTGATTTGAATGAAAATGGGGTTTTATGGGGCCAAAAAATTAAAACCCAACACATCTTCAAAAAACATTGTAACATTAATTATGCCAATCCTTGCAGTTTTTCTGCAGTAAAAAGTTTTCGCCTATTTAAATTTTATTCCATTACGATTTTTGTTTATATTAATGGGATTTAGATTATTGTATGTTCTTTGGGATTTATATTTTTATTTACTGAAAAAAACAAATTTTTTTTGTCCTTTTTTTCCCAGAGTCTCTAAATCTTCACTCCAAGAAGAACTTTTTCTTGCAGAATGGGGTGTACCCACTATTGGCCAATTAACTACCTCTCCTCCAGGGTGGTGAACCCCCCCTTCCTTTCCCTCTGGGCAGGAAATACCTACTGACAGAATGCATCTTTCATTAAGGTCACTCCCGATGAAAGTACTGACATGGACCTGAGAAAGCCCCGAGAAGGGAGATTGAGTGGATCAAAATTTTCGCTTTTAATCCCAGCTTCTAACTTTATTTGATTCGAAAGCATCTACAATCCTTATTTTTTTAATTGCACCTTTGGGGGTTTAAGCTTTAACCACAGATGAGCTGGGGCAAGCAGTGGAATGCGTACCGGGATACCAAAAACGAAGGGCTTCGAACCCCTCACATGGCAACAAATATGCATTTGTGCGAATGCAATACTTTTCATGTCCTCATCCAACGACAAAAGGGTGCTATGATCATTGGGTTTAGGGTTTAAATACTACAGGTAAGTTTAGACTTTAATGTAACTGTAATTGATTTTAGTGTACAAAAGATAGTGAATTTTTTGTGCATGACTTTTAAGCACACGGCACATGTTCATCCCATTTGAAAAAAACAATGGAATTACCTATAGATTCAGGGGATCCAACACCGATTACATACTTGCCCACCCACCCCAATCGCTTTTCCTTTTTTTTAAAATATACGTGTATATATATATATAATAATTAAAAAAACCCATTCATTGATTTTTTTAAGCACAACCCTTTTTAAATAAAAAACTCTTACTGAAAAAACTAAGTTTATCAAACGATTTGGAGGTTAAACAATTAAACTGAAAATGTCTCTCCCTGACCCGGAAAGCACGGGGGTCGCAGCACAGAGGGCAGTGAGTTCTCCTCCCCCTTCTCTGCTTTAAACACACTAGCTATTGCGGAACTGCTCTTTACTCCCCGGGGCACAAAAGCCCTCATTTAAGGGGTTTAACCTTTTAAAGGGGCCTTTTGTTTTTTCACAGGGGTTTTGCCACCCTAAAGAAAGGGCCCTTTCCTTTGGGGCCTTCTTGAATCCCAAAGAACCAGGATTTCACGCAATGTTTGGGTACCCTCCTAAAAACTAAAATCCCGTTCGGGAAGAACAGAAGACCAAGAGAGGAGTTTAAATTTTTGGTTTTAATTTTAAGAGTTTCTTTACTTTACAAGGGAAATGGAGAAAATGTCTATATGGATAAAAATGATCTTTCCCCGAAAACCTTTAAATTTGCTAAACCATTATTTCATTTTCATTTTAAATTCCAAACTTATTTTTGCCCCAAAAATCAAAACAAAAATTTTCACCGTCCAAACCAATTACCCCAAAAATTTTTTCGTTTCCCGTATCCCATCCCCCAAAAAATTCATTTTTTCTTATAAAATTAACAAAAAAAAATCCATTTTAAATTTAATCAGTTTCCTCCATTAATTTAAACAAAAAATTTTAAAATTTAATTAATATTTAAAAATTAATTTTCACTCAACTTTAAAAAATCTCTTAAAATTTAATAATTTTTTTTTAAATCAAATTTCAAATTTTTTCCCAAATTTTTTAAACCACTGATTAAAATATTCATCATTTATAAACAATTTTCACTATCAACCCATAATTTAAAATACTTTTTATAAATTTTCTCTTTTTTTAATTCCAAAAATTCCTACTTTAAAAAAACCCCTTTCACCTAATTTTCCCTCAAACCAAAAATTTTACTCAAAATTTTTAACAAAATAAATATTTTTTTAATAACATTTAACAAAACGTTCTTAACTTTTAAAAAATTTAAAAAACTTGGGGAATTAAACCCCAAACCTCCCCCCCAAAAAGGGTTTATCCTAATTAACCTACACATCCTAGCCCTTTGCAACGGGGAACAGCACTTCCTCAATTGGTTTTTTTCCCATTCAAAACTGACTTTTTTTCATGAACATAACACTTTCCCCATTCTCACACAGCTCAAATAGCTTCAGATATTGTGAACAGAAAAATCAGAATGACAAAAAATTTTATTACAATTTTTTGGGTTATAATAACAAATTTTTTGCTTATCTACACAAAAAAAAAAAACATGCTTATTTACATTTTGGGCCTCTTAATATACATTTGGTTTACAACGGGAAACTGTTTTAGCATTTTGGGCAACATGAAACTCTTTTTTTAATTTTTTGCTTTTTTGATTCATTCACGTTTCATATGTTTTTTGCGTTCTCACTTTTTTTGTTGATTAAAACATTTTAGCGTTCAAAAACTATTGCACCCTTAATGATTTTAAAAGCATATTTTTAAATAAGGCCCTTCCCCTAAATAACCTTTTTAAAACCCAATAATTTTTGTCCTTTAGTAATGAACAAAATTTTTTATTATTGATGGGATTTGATTAAATCCACTTTCAAAAAAAATTTGCTTTTCTTGCCTATCAACAGGTTTTTAAAAATTCATGAAATAAAAAAAATCAAAAAGGAATTAAAAGAAAAAAGTATATACTTTAATATTTCTAAAAACTCACAGGTTTATCATCTTACAAAGCAATTACGTTGGTTTTTTCACACTTCACTTTTTTGCATGATATAACCCCCACACACCCCCCCCCCCCCCCCCCCCATTTCTGCTTGGCTATGTTTCAAATTTACAATTTTTTGTAATACAAATTCCTTACCTTTACAGGTTTTCCCTTTTACCACATTTTCAATGGGTTTTTGTAACAACTAATTCGCAAGTCCGGGTGGTACGGGGGAAAAAGTAATGTGCATGAGGAGATGATAGGTCCATGTTCTTTTCCTCACTGCACTTCTGGTATTTAAAAAAAAATGTCCTAGGTAAAAAATGAACTGGGGGCCTGTTTTTCCTTTAGGAAATTGAATGATTTTTAAATGCCCATTTTAAAACCCTCCAATGTGCGATTAAAGGGGAAAGTACACATAATAAAAAAAATAAAACTGATCATTGTCCACATTCAAACCCCCTTTGACTCATTCATAGAAAATGGGGCAAAAATGACTGCAGTTTCTTTCAATCCCGATTGAACTTCAAATTTGCGGTTTTTACAACTTCCATCAACACAGATTTTCACCTCTGTCATTCCATGTCCTTCCCAACCTGGACATTCTCCCTCCATGACAGTTTAAATAAAAAAGGGGGCCGGGCCCGTTTGCTGAAGCTGAAGAAAGTTCTAACAGTTTCAGCCCCCTTGTTTTTGGAAAACTGGAGAAAGTTAACATTTTAGTAACCTCCCTTTCCCCAGTACCACTAATTTCATGTAGATTTTTTGGTTCCGCATTCCATAATGTTTGGACAAGGGACTGAAACACGCTTTGTCGTTTTTTCCCCCGGACTCAACACCAGCACCATCAACCCGTAAAGGGGTCCTGAGACTGTCGCTGCACCACAATGTTTCTGGGGCCCCAAATTCCATTTAGCAAACTTCCCTACATTGGGTTTTTTGCTTTTATCTCACTATATTATCCCAAAACCCATCAAAATTTTCAAAAATTTGTTGTCTTATGTTTTTAAAACCCCATGACTTGTATAATGGGGTCGGGGTCCCAGGGCTGAACTACTTCAAAATTTTTTACCTACAGCAGCAAAAACCCCAATTCTTCTTTGGAATTAAAATTTTTCTTCATCCAAAAAAAAAAAAAAAAAAACAATGACATTCTAAATCATAAATTTTTTTTTTTGCCCTTAAGGGGTAATCTTTATTCCAACCCAAAAAATTTTGGGAAAAATTAAACGCCTAATTCCAACTATTTTTTAAAATGATAATCGATTAGTATTTTTTTTTCTTTAAAAAGTGCAAAAATTTTCTTTTTCCAATTTCCAAATATTAATAATAATATATAAACAACAATGTGCCCCGACGATCGACCCCGATAGATCGGCCCAAAATGGGGAAAATCTTGACGTAAAAAAGTTCCCTTTGCAGTGTATTCGTGCTAAATTTCTGAGTGGGAAACACCCCAAAGCATTTTAATACCACAAACGAAAACATGCCCCAATAACTCACCGCAAATCCTTGTTTTAAATTCCACTGACTACAGGGGAAAAAAGAACATTTTACTGGACTTTTTCGAATTTTTAAAAATCTTCAACAAACGTTCATAAAAAAAACTAAAATTCCTTAAATTTTTGCAGTTGCAAGCCCCCTTTTGCTGCATACATTTTTTAAAATTCCGTAAGGCCCAAACTGGGGGGGTTTTAAAAAGAAAAACGCTGCTAAACATTATAAACTAGGGACACATTACAAAAGGAATTTCAACTGAACAAAATTTCTTTAAGGGGGGTACAAGCCACATGTATCCTTTCTATATTAATTAATTTTCTATTTTTTGCTTATTTGAACAAGAAGGCGTTAACTTTATTGTGCCTTTAAAAAACTGTTTTTTGGAAATCCCTTTTTAATAGTGTAAACTAATGAATTTAAAAGATTTTTTTCCCCAAATTTGTCCGGGGCGGGTTGGGGAACGTTGCACAAGCACCAGCTTTTTTTTGGGGAGGCCCTTATTTCTGTCATTTTTGCACTGGGAACCCTAATCAACTAGGGTTTGGGAACTTAAGTACCTTCTCATACATAACTATACAGAAAGTCCTTCATGGGGTACAAAATTTACTAGATCCCCACAACAGCAACTGGCTGGTTTTTTTAAAGTGTCAACCCCCCGTCCATAGAACCCTTCATAAAGAACAGAACAAACAACATTAAACAAATTAAATTTCGTGGTCGGACCGGGGGGAACACCATTGAGGCACACCACCGCAGTAAACCCCCCCCGTTTAAAGCCCTAAGCCATGCCTCCTGCCTCCTTTTAAGACCCCTTCTTCTTATTTTTTTGGGCCTTGCTTCTCCTTGCCTTTCTCACTCCTTCGTGTTGGGGGGGGGCGGGGCCCTGCGGTCTTCCGCTGCAGTGGGGTGTTTCCTTTGATTTGAATATTTCAAAATTAAATTTTACACTTTTGGGGACACATTTAGATTAACTTTGAAAAAATGAACATTTGATTTTAAATAACATTTAATT
Source organism: Eleginops maclovinus (assembly GCF_036324505.1). Classification (NCBI taxonomy): domain Eukaryota; kingdom Metazoa; phylum Chordata; class Actinopteri; order Perciformes; family Eleginopidae; genus Eleginops; species Eleginops maclovinus. The sequence continues at coordinate 221,850 of NC_086365.1, forward strand.
ATTAAAAATTTAGATATAAATTCAACTTTAGATATAATTTAAAATTTTAAAATAAATTTTAAAAATTTTGAAAAATTAACATTTAGATAAAATTTAACATTTTGATTTTAATTTTAAAATTTAATTTAGATATCATTTAGATATAAAAGTAACGTGTGTTTTTTACATTAAAAAATATTGTTGCAATTACATAAAAATTTTTTTTTAACATAATTTCTGCCAAATTGAGAAAATGCCTAAAAAGGAGGAAAAGGGCTAAATTTTTAAAAAGTTCAGCAAAAAATTTTTAACAATTTTTTTTAAACCCCCCAAATTTTCACCCTGATCCGCTTTTTTCCCGCAGGGGCAAGTAATTTCAAGAAAAATCCGTGGCCTCCTTCCAAAGTAGTGCTTCCGTCTTGCAACCTCACGTCCTGTTTTTAGTCTCTGAAATCAGCCCAAAAAACCCCGTTATAGAAGGCCCAACCCATATCGCCACATTCATTCATTACCTTTCCTCGTCCCCAACGCCCGCGCCCCAGGGCCCCGAAAAATCCTTTTTTTCCAACACGGTGCTGCAAAAACGATCCTTCTCCCAAGCTCTTTCTTCGGCCCTACCCTCAAAAGTCGGCCCTTTTCCTTTTGGTTTCCATTTCTTTTCCGCTTTAGCTTAGTCCCCGTTTTTACCCCTAAACATACCACATTTTACAAAAAGCTAACGTTGGCCCCCCTTTTCCCTTTTGCAAATACTGTCGTCGTTACTGGGCCATAATGTTTTTCAGGGGAAAGCCAAAACACGAAAGGGGCCAATAATGAAAAACCCAGAAAGGAGAACGAGCGAATTCTTCCCCTTTAACCTTTTGGGGGTATTTTTTAAAACAAAACAAGGAACTGCCTTCAGCCTTCTCAATTGGGGGCCCCAAGAAAAAATCACGCCAAACATTCATAATAGGGGGGGTTTACCCCAATCATATTTATCCCCTACAAAATCACAGCACCCCCTTTTGTGGAATAAGTTTAAAAATACATCTCAGTCAACAAAAACAATTTCAACAGAACGGACAAAAGGGTTTTTTTTCTGCGGCCCCTTGCTAAAAGAAAAACGAAAGGAAATCTCAAATTTTAAATTTAGCTTTTATGAGGACCAAAACATAAGCTTGTGGGGTTTGCACAAACGGGGGAAAATCAAAAGACGGGGAAAAACCCGGGGGGGTTTTTTCCCTATAGGGGATCTTCACCCACAGCTGGTTACAACCGCAGTGTTCACAGAGAGGCCCTCGCAGCCAAAAACATGCCAGCTGATCTACTTGCAGTGCTGAACGACGCAGTCAGACTGGTGAACTTCATCAAAGCTCGCCCGCTAAATTCAAGAATATTCACACTGTTATGTAATGAGATGGGAGGCGAAAACAAATCACTGCTGCTGCACACAGAGGTGCGTTGGCATTCCGGCTTCAAAGTGCTGACAAGCCTCTTTGAACTCCGGCATAAACTGCAGCAGTTTTTTGAGGAGAATCCATTTCATTTGGCCGCCAGTCTGCATGACGAAGATTTTCTGAGAGGCTCGCCTATGTAGCGGACATCTTCTCAGCTCTGAATGAACTCAATCTAAGTCTGCAGGGAGTCAGTGTAACTGTGTTCAACACACAAGACAGGATTGAGGCCATGATAAAGAAGCTACGGTTCTGGGCGAGTTGTGTGAGTGGGAACACACACCTGTGTTTCCCTACACTTCACGAGTTCTTGGGGGAAAATGACGTGGACCTGGGCATGTGAAAAGTCTCATAATTGAACACCTCAACCAACTGGCCGAGCAGCTACGGAAACACTTCCCACCTATGGACACACCTCGCGCTTGGATTCGCAATCCATTTGAAGTTTCCCTGCAGTCCCACAGCTGTCATTTCATGAGCAGGAGCAGCTGATCAAGCTGTCCCAAGCTGTCATCTGATGGAGCACTGCAGTTACAGTTCAAACGAAAGCCACTTGTGGATTTTTGGACCGAGTCACTGACATCATACACAGTCCTGGCAAAGCAAGCCTTGAGAGTTTTGATGCCCTTCGCCACAACTTATCTCTGCGAGGCTGGTTTCTCTGCTATGGCAGCAGTTAAAGCTAAACATCGGCAAAGACTGGATGCTGTTGAGAAGGATTTGAGGCTTAAACTGTCTTCCATTGTGCCAAATTTCGGAAAGCTTTGTGCCAAGATGCAAGCCCACCCGTCGCATTAATATGGGTAAGTATTTGTCGGTATTGATATTATTGTTACAAATATAGGCCTCCTGGGAATACTCACACATCATCCTCCCCGTCTCCCACCCCCCTCCCTCTCTCGCTGCAGGCTGAGCGACTTTTGCGCTGCTCTTGAAAAGTTCCAGATGGATCCTCTTTTATCCTCTTTTAATTTAGACCTATTTTATGTTTCTGAGCCTATGCTCTTTGTTACTTATGTTGTGGATCGTGTGTAATTTTATTGTAGCACTTGAAAAGTTTCAGATTGATCCTCCTTTTTATTTATTTGATCTGTTTCTGAGCCCATGCTCTTTAATGTTGTGGATCGTTTGTAACTTCATTGCAATTTAATTCAATGTAGGCTACTGTCTGTGTAATCTCCATAACCGTTGTGTTATGATGATGTTGGTGTTAGCTCCACGGTCATTTAAATATTGCTGCAATTTTTCTTCGTTGCATTATATTCAAACTTGGTTGATGTTGTTATTGTCATGCGTGTTCTGGTTATTTGCGCATTATTAAACATGAGTCTTTATATGGCGATAAAACAAAGCTTTGTTGCGTTTTTTGGGGGGGTGCCTCAACCCGGTTGGGACATTAAGGGGGTGCTCCGCAAAAAAGTTTGGGAACCGCTGATCTAGATCAACCCCAATTGGTCCTAAATATCGCGGCTGCAACAAAAACCTCACGTGACTGAAATCCATGTATATTTAAACGCTTGCACAAATAAATAATTATAAACATGTGACTAAATTGGTGTGGAGTGAGTAACGCGAAATAATGAGAGAGTGGTAATTTAGTAGCCTAAATCTTTAGTAAATCTATAGCTAACACTTACGAGCCAGAATGGCATTGGTCGCCATTTCACTAAATTTTCTTTTGTGGTTTACACCCTTCCAATTGATGGATTTGGCTACACTGTCCGAAAACATGTGTGCCAATATGTTGAATATTAGTTGCTTGGTCTCATGCCCACCAATAGAGGACAGCATCCCCACCTGTAGAAACAAGAGACTAAACTAGCAAGTTTGAAGTCATTGGGACAGTTAAAAGGGGTATGAGATGCTTTTCTGATGCTATTTTTGCTAATTTACTTCTCCAGCCTTTTATTCACATTCATACAAAGCTTTTTTGTTTTGCAAGTTTCTTTTTAATTGTATTTTTTAATATTGATATGAGGCATAGTGTAAATATACACTAATTTGCATGAATTTCAGAGAAAGAATTCTGAACACAGGATGCAGGTATAGGTCTTATAATAATGAGGAGGGTGTGATGTCAAGTCCCATGTTGGATCTCATCCTGAGGTATACTTTCAGAAAATATATGGTTTCGGTGTTTAAATCAGTTTTCCCTATATCAAATTTACCAATACACAACATATTATGCATGGGCAATAAAGTAAAGAATGTCACAACTCGGGGTATATACAAAAATGTATCAGCCATAAACACAACTAAGCAATACCAACATAGCAACATAGCAATGAGGAGGGTGGGACATATTACATCTTGGGGGTATATGCTTTTAGAAAGGATGTGGTTTATATGGTTGTATCAGTTTTCCCTTAATGGGAAACGCTAAAATATAGTAGCTGTAAACCTAATTCCAGAGAATCCCATTCATTGCAGATGCCCCTTGACAACAACAAACAGCATGAATACCATGTGCACATGTTTTTTCAAAGTGTTAGTGGACTTAGATGTAATATAAGCATAAATACCATGTGCTGTTTTGTTAGAGGCTAGGGGGAAAGTGATCTCAGCTGCATCTCCATAGGCTTAGCTGCAGCATTATTTCTTGCCATCATTACACTCATCATCATAGATAACTGATTGATTTGCTGCTTCATGTTCTCCATGAGAGTTAGCATGTGGAGGTCAGCAGCTACAAAATCACCAAATTTAGAGACATATTAAGAATTCTAAATGTAGCAAAAGCAGACAATTACAAAGAAACCACTACATAATCAAATTCAAATCATGTTAAAGTATCGATAAACGTACTGTTACCACACAACTGCCAATGTCAATGTGAATTTATTTATAAAGCACATTTAAAAAAGAACTGTTGACCAAAGTGCTATAAGAACTCAAAATAAAATAAAAAGTAATAAAATAAAAGGCAGGAAATATAAGTTATAAGGGAAATATTGTAGTGACATTTGGTACTAGGTATTAGGAGTTTAAAAAAACACCAATTTAATAGTTTAACAATTGATTTGCACAGTTGGAAAACCAAAAAATCTGAAATGAACCTGGTTAATACTGGTTATATTTATCATCGTGATGTTACTGGGGGTCCTGACGATTGACGATTTGGTGATGGAGTTGGTGCCTTCTTTGCCACAGGCTCCCTGTCACTGTTCTCCGTATCACCATAATGGTGGCTATTTTTTAGGAGAGAGACACATTTCACTTGGACTGACACAAACACTGAGAGACACTTTCATACAACACACACAAAACTACATAATCACATCACTTGGACTGACATTTGCACTTTCACATTCTAGCACCTCTTACACTAACACTGTGGACACTTTGCACTATGTCTTACAGTAGTATTTCTATGTATGTGACGTATAAAATCCTTGTATCCTTGTATTATATCCATTTAAACGTGACAAATATCATAAACATGATTCTCTCTTACATAGGTTTGTGTGGTCTTTTGCCTCAACCCCCTGCCTCCATTTCATCATCGGAGTCTAGCTCCGATGTGTCACATTGTCAGTGACTTGTTCATCCCTTAACAGGCTGACGTGAAGTCACCTAAAACAACATTTACATAGGTAAATCACCGGCATTGATCTTGATGTGAGATATTATCAAAATAGTCAATGTTGGGAGAAACTGTACAAGGTACCAAAAACAACTAGGTGACTCAAAAATGTAAACCATAAGTCTTCAACAGTCTGACAGGATGCCTCGACCAGTTCTGGCCGGGCACCTCGGCGAACTTCACTGCTTTATTTATTCTCTCATCACTGATGTCATTTGGCCAGAGAGTGAAGCCGTCTTTGTACCAGGATTTAGGCACCACAGATACAGACTTCTTGGCGTCAAAATATTGCACAACACAGAACATTCTTTAAGAGAGGGTGAGAGAAAGAAAACATAGCATTAGACATTTACAGTGCCTTTAAAAAGCACTCTCCAGCCCCCTGAAAATAATCAGGTTTCAAGTATGATTGGTGAATACTTTTTCATAAGCACTGTATATTGCTGGTGTATCTGTCATGTATGCATATTTATAAACAAAATACATTTTACTGGTGTTATGGAAGTGTACTTACATGTCCATAAAAGATTTACGTAAAAAAAGTAGAAGGATGATGCTAAAAAAACTAAAACCTCACCACAACTATCAGCTGAAATATCACCCTGCCCATAAATGAGAAACTACAAACTATCAAACAACTGATCAAATAAGATTTCTCCTAATTCACAACTGGATGCAGTTTAAAGTCATACCCAGGACAAAGACAGCAAACTTTGTCTAGGAGTGTCTCACGGAATGCAGAATTGGTATGGATACCAAACCTCCCCTATGGGGGAGTAATACACATTTATGTGGAACTGCACTCAATTTGGCATACATATTTTGTTCAGATAATTGAGAGACACTGTAGATATTCAGGAAGTCTGAATTGAATGGATATGTAAAGAAGGCTGACTTATCAGAAAACCTTCTATAAACTAAATAAATATCATCATGACACCCAACAATATTGCCAACCACACAAATGTCACCTGCAATGTCAAATACATTGTATCCTGTTGAGACTTTGATCGTCCACTGGTCAGAAACCATTTGGCTGTACTGCCCTTTAACCCTTCTAGAGGCAAGCTCATTCGGAACTGGTCCAACAAAATGTGGCTTTTCAAAGAGACTGATGTTCTATAAATGATTTGATTCTGTTGCATATTCTGCTCAGACAATCGACGTAACATTTGCGCGAGGGGATGTTCTGGGTTTCTTACAAGTTTCTTTAGTTTCTGCAGGTGGTTCTCATAAAGGAAAGGTGAAATGTTATCGAGACGACCGTGCTGACTCACATCCTGGGCCAAATGTACTAATGAATGCACATTATACACAAGGGCCTCCTTGCCACATATCTGGCCAAAATGGGACACAAACATACAAACCTATCCTTTAAGCCACCTTGCGGTTAAATGCTTGTGAACAGTGTTGCCACAGTTACCTTGAAAAAGTAATCTGATTACTGATTACTCCTTTAAAAAGTAACTTAGTTGCTTTAGTGATTACTTGATTTTAAAAGTAACTAAGTTAGATTACAAGTTACTTTGTTAGTTACTTCCGAGTAGTTAGTTACGACAACCCGCCGCCGCCGCCTCAATATAAAAATGAGTCCAAGATACTGCCCAACCAACTTCTTCATCTCTCCCCCACTTTGTGGTTTTTGACTGAGGTCCAGCTTTTGTTGTTTGGGTGGTGGGGGACCTCCTGCTTTAGTCGCAGCTCTCTGCTTCGCTCCACCTGGTGGGACCTGCTCTGTAAGTTTGACCAGTGGCGGCTCTGGCACGAAAAGACTGGTGGGGCCCGGTCGCGTGCGCACGCGGGGGGCTGTTGAAGTAGTACACATATATTCACTGTAAGTGAGTCGGGTAAAGTGCACCTACCTCCTTACATTTTAACTAAGAGAGATCACATAAGCCAGGTGTAGTAGCCTCTATAGTACAATAATAGCTGGTCTTTGAGCGTTATCAATTTGAGCTGCTACATTAACCCTTCCAAGCAAGCCTAACCTAACAGCATTTTAAACATGTGAACCACTGCTTTCGTGTTTATTCAGATGTTCCGAAAGATGTTTCAAGTCCTTGAACCCTGTTGTAGTCCAGGTAGTGTCCCCCCCAAAGAGCAGGCAAGAGAACCTTTAGCCACACTCGCAGTTAGCCATGCCTTTTTTTTGAACCACTCTGAATTAAAGGAGCGGTTTCTGTCCTTTCCAGACTCAATACTATTAAAATTAACTGGCTGCAAACGCTTAATCTCCAATTTCTGCTCTAATGGCAAGGTACTAAATTTAACTCTTAGTAAATTATTGATTTGATTCATTTTGGACTGGCTTCACTCACCATGATTGCACTCAGTCCACAAGAATCCAGTGGCAGTTCTCCGGTGGGCCTAGCACCTGGCAGAAACAACTCCTCCGTCCTCAAGCAAGATGGGAGATGGAACGTTAACAGCCACACTAGCAGTGACAGATGAGGTAGTGGCAGCTCCCGGTTCTCCGGTGGGCCTAGTACCTGGCAGCAGTCCCGGCGTCACGGGGGGCGTTGCCCCCTCACGCGGACTGTCCGCCCCCTCAATCAAAATAGTATTTTTTTAATGTATTTTTTATTGTTTTTAGTTTTATTACAACAGTTTATGATGTGTTAAAAACAACAGAAAACTCCACTGACAAACCAAAATGAACAGCATGGGTAAATAAAAAAACAGCTTTGCAATTTACGCAGTTTAGGCTACGTCAAATTGACGGTTAGCCTACTGACGGTCAGTGCGTCATCCCGATTCCCGCCATAAAACAAAAACAAACGAAGCAACGTAGCAGCTATTTTAATTCAAGCGGACATTCAGAATATTTTATACATCTCTGTCTATGGACAGAATGGATATTCGCAAATGGCTGAAAAAGCCAGAAACAACCACACCGTCGGCGGCATCACCGCCGCCTGGCAGCAGCAGCAGCAGGAGCACCGGAGAGGACGAGGAACACCTGCCGAGGGAGGAGCCGCGGGTTCAGCCTCGCAGTGAGGAGAGTGAGCTGGGTTCACTGGGACCGGAGAGCCCGCTGTCGCACTCACAGCATGGTTTAGGCCTACCAGAGGACCTCGGAGTTGACAAGCCAGCTCAGGTTCATCTCAGGCAGTTTCCAAAGAAGCAACAGCATAATAATGACTGTAAACGGTCATTTTCGGCTAATTGGTACAACGAGAGAGACTGGCTTGAATATTCGCAGCAATTGGATGCAGCCTTTTGTTTTCCCTGCAGGAAATTTGGAGGGAGTGACTCCGTTTTCACAAGAACTGGATATACTAATTGGAAGCATGCTAATGATAAGGCAAAGGGATTTAGCAGGCACAGTAACAGCAAAGAGCATCAAGCATGCAATGGTAGCTGGAAAGAGAAAGAAATGCGATGCAACACAGGCAGTGAAATTTCAACCATGGTTAACTCTCATCAGCTTGCGCGAAACCGCCTGTATGTGTCTGCAATTGTTGACATAATTGAATTTCTTGTCTCAAACAAACTGCCACTGAGGGGTGAAGTGGATTCAGTCAATAGCAGAGATGAACTGGGAAGCGGAATGTTTCTCTCCCTGTTTGGTTACACGCTGAGGCAAAACCAAGAGCTTGCAAAGGCTTTCAGTACAATTCCAAAAAACGCAACTTACACATCACATGATATTCAAAATCACATCATTGAACTGATGAGCACGATCGTAACAGAGCAAATTGTTAAAGATGTCGGGGAGTCATGGTTTACACTCAAGGTGGATGGAACTAAAGACCCGACAGGCAGTGAAAATGTATCTATAGTTGTGCGTTATATGGACAAGGACTACAAAATGCAAGAGAGGCTGTTATCAATGCAGACAACGGACAAATGTGATGCCCAGTCATTCACTAATGTTGTGCTTGATGAACTGTCAAATGCTGGCCTTGACGCAAACAAAATTCTTAGTCAGTGTTATGACGGAGCCAGCGTCATGTCGGGACGAGAGGGAGGCATGCAGAAGCTTATTCAAAATAAGTTAAACAGAGAAGTGCCTTACATCCATTGTTTCAACCACCAATTACATTTGGTGATCGTGCATGCTATTTCCTCAGAGAGTGCAGTTGGGGATTTTTTTGAAGTGTGCAATTCCCTTTATAAATTTATGAAAAAGCCCACTGTAGCCGCACAGTACAAAGGAGAGAAGCTTAAAAGGCTGTTAGAGCAGCGATGGACCGGACACCTTGACACGGTGTCTGTGGTGCTGAAGTCACACACTGCACTGGTGGACTTCCTGAAAGAGATCGGAACCATGGGAGCAAGTGCTGATGTGAAAATTGAATCTGTTGGACTTCACAAGGCCATTACAGAACGGAGCTTCACATTTCTCACCGGTGTGATGCACAAACTATTGGGGCTGATGGACCCAGCCAATCGGATGCTGCAAGCCGAAGAAACAGATCTAATCACTGCAGTCCAGCTCATTCAAAGTGCCTCTTCTTGCATAGAGGATCTATGATCAGATGCGGAATTTCAGAAACTGTGGTCTGACAGCGATGCAGGTGATGGCGCCGGCGTGCCTGCTCCTCCAAAACGGCAGCGGCAGGCCACCAGGACGTTACAAGACTACGTGGTGAGTGAAAGCCTTGGGCAGCGCGAAGTGGACATTCAACAAGAGTGCAAGCGGCTGTTTTTTGGCATCATCGACTCTATTCTGAGTGAAATGGCTGCACGTTTCAGCGAGCGTAACGGGAAATATATGTCAGCTTTGGACGCTTTGGACCCCGCCAGTGTGAATTTCCTGGAGGCTGAGAAAGTGAAACCACTACTGGATTTAACAAACACAGACATGGTTGAGGCACAGTTCACAGTTGCGCGAGAGTTTTTGAAAAGCCGGTGCACAGGCCAGGGAGAAGTGAGAGTGACTTTGAGTCACCTTGTTGCAAAGGAGTCCAGGGTATTAAGTGCCATGCCAGCGGTAATGACAGCATTCAAACACGCACTAACATTCGGGGCATCAACTGCTACATGTGAAAACTCGTTCTCCACGTTGAAGAATGTATTTAGTGAGCACAGACGCAGCATGTTGCATCGACGCTAAGCCCATCTCATCCAGCTGGCCTTTGAGAATGACCTCAGTAGGAAATTCAAAGATGAATGGAAGGAGATGCTGCTGAGGAGGTTCCACTCGTCAGGAAAGAGGAGACTGCAACCAGAAGTAGGTCATCCACATATTGTATAAGGGTTACTCCTTCTGGTAGCTGCAATGCACTTAGATCCTCTTTCATGGCACGGTTGAACAATCCTGGACTGTCTTTGAAACCCTGTGGCATACGATTGTAAGTATATCTTTGTCCTTGGTAAGTGAAGGCCAATATATCTTGGACTTTTGGGTCCAATGGTATACAGAAGAATGCATTAGCCAGATCTATTACCGTGAAATACTTATGACTTGGATTCAGATTTTGTAGTGCCACATATGGGTCGGGGACAGGGATGTTATGAGTCTTAGTGGCATTATTTACTTCTCTTGGGTCATGAACCATTCTCCATCCTTTGTTCCAATTCGAGGAGGTAGGTCTGATTACTCCAGCTTGTAATAACCCCTGCATGGTGTCTCCAATTCCATCTATTTGTTTTTGTTTTAGTTTGTATTAAGGGCGCCAGCATGTGTATTGACAGTCTTTTAGTTCCATGGAGACTTCATGATTCACCAAGCCTACATCACAATCTCCAGTAGTCCATAGATGTGTAGGGACCTGTGTCAACATGTCTTCTGTGTCTTGATGATTAGTATGTTCTCTTCCATGATCTCTATCAAGCTCCTGTTCTTCTAAAAATCCTTTTTCTACACTGTTTTGTCCAATTCTCCACATCTTTTGGTCCGCTGATTGCCAGAGTAAGGGTGATGCAGTAGGTTAACCACTCTGAGCCCAAAGCAGTCTTTACCATTTGCCCCACTGATCTAGATTCAGAACCTATAGCGATGGCTAAGGTAACATGAGGGACAGCTTCTTCAGACAGTACATTCCATTGTTTTTGTTCTTTAGTGTGTTTGACAGCTGCTGCTACACCCTGTGGTCCCACATAGATGTCTGCAACAGTTAAATCTTCCATCATCCCTTCTTTATCTTTGAACCAGTCTTCTTGATATTCTTCATCTGGGCGTTGCAGATAATTGTACGTAACATATAGGGGATCTTTTGGGGGCCCATAAGGTCCCAAGGTGTTTATCCATGGCTTCCATTCCATATAGGTTCTTTGTACTTGTGGGGTATCGTTTTCAGTGGTGATTAGACGGCTCCAGAACACCGCTGTGGTGTTGTTTTCTTCATCATTTTCCGGATGAGCTGCCATCATCATGATCCTTTGTTGACCATCATAGGATAGGTATATTGGCACTTCCCGTGGGAACTGGATGATCAGTCCATCTGGGGTACATAATATTATTGCTCCAGTTTTTACAAGGAGATGTCTACCCATTACATGTATGGGACATTTGGGGGCGTAGAGGAATGAATGTTGCAGGAGTTGTTTTCCAATCCTTTTGACTAATAGTGCTGTATATCTCTGCTCTTCAGTTCTTCCCGAGTATCCAACTGTTTTAAGAGTGTTGGTAGAGAGTGGAGGTTGTTTTCCTTTTAATGAGGTCAAACAGGAAGCTGTAGCTCCTGTATCCAACATCATTTCCTCCTTCTCTCCTTCAATCTCACGGGCGACCATTGGTTCATTTTGGGCTGGAATTGCATCACCTGTCGTTGGATCCTCTAGGCAGCCTCATTGTTGTGGATCCTCCCAGGCTGACATTGGCATCTGATTCATGTTAGGCACCCCTCCTCCTCTCTGATATCCCTGAGATCCCCTACATCTGTTGAAACCAGAGATGGGAGTAAGTCACACATATGCAAGTCTCAAGCAAGTCTCAAGTCTTAACCTTCAAGTCTCAAGCAAGTCCCAAGTCATTTTTGTGAGAGTCGAGTCAAGTCAAGTCAAGTCATAGCTTAGGTCAAGCAAGTCACAAGTCAAGTCATAGAAATATAATAAGCTGGAAGACAACCGTCTTAAAACTTTAAGAGACTGCAGCCTAAGTTTTATGTAGCCCTCCTTTGCACAAAAGGGCTAACAAATAGAGGAAGGGGATATAAGGCTAAAGAATAATTATAAATACTCACTCGGACCAGCAGGATCAGAATTACTAGGAACGACTACAGGGCCTGGTGTACCAAACAATAATTACCAGACAGAGTACTCAACACAGTAGTTTATCTTGGGAACAGCAGCAAACCACTTCCTTTTATTTACAACCATTTTTTCAATATGTTGCAAAAGACAGAAGACAAAGAAGTGCAAGAAGGAATGAACTTGAACAAATACAACTTCTATGTCCACTACTCCTTCAAAAAGGCCTCATTCTCTCATACTGTATGTTGTGAATGTGTGTGTGTGTGTGTGTGTGTGTGTGTGTGTGTGTGTGTGTGTGTGTGTGTGTGTGAGGGGGGGAGAGAGAGAGGGTGTGTGTGTGTGTGTCTGTCTGTGTGTGTGAGAGAGAAAGAGAGAGAGAGTGTGTGTGAGAGAGAGTGTGTGAGAGAGTGTGTGTGAGAGTCTGTGAGAGGGAGAGAGAGAGAGAGAGAGCGTGTGTGTGTGTGTGTGTGAGAGAGAGGGTGTTTGGAGGAGAGAGTCCTCTGTGTGTGCGCAACTGCGCATGTGTGATAGTGGAGTGTGTTTGCATGTATCAGAGAAATCACAAATGGAACACTGCTAGCTTTTTCTTAACAATGGTGAAAAGCCATTTACAATGCATTGCATTTGCAGAAAATCAAATTTGACAGAACTCTGTCACTCAGCCGTGAACGATGGGGTCGCATTATTATCCCGCCATGACTGTAGACACGCTCAACAGGTGCACTTGATGCAGGGATTGCCAAGACTCTTACCGCCACCTTGAACAAAGAGGGGAGGGTGTGCCTGTTCATGGCCCAAAACTGAAGGGCATTTTGTCCATCGCAAATACCCAAGTAGTGGTTCAGCTGAATATGGGGGCTTGAACCTGAATCCTTTTTCTGCCTCTTGCGGTACGCTGAAAACAGTCCGGATTGATGGTCTGGCTCCTCTGTTGTGGTTTGGTCCTCCTGCTCACATGGGGTTGGGGTGGTCTTAGAAGCCTCTTGGACAATCAAATCTGATGAGTAAAGGCAAAAACAGGAAAGACACTATTGAATACGTAGTATTAGTAACAACCATGTAATGACAATCTGTATGAAGTGAATCGACACCACCCTCCAAAATCCTAGTTATAACATGGGTAAACTTTACATTTGATGTGCTATAAAAATGTTACATACCTTTAATCATCATTGACACAGCCTCCTTGGTGTTTTCAGGGACCAAAACGTCATGGGTCAACCACATGGTGCCAAATAAAGGGTCCAGTAGAGCAGCCTTTAGGTATAGAGGGTCAGAAAAGGGCACTGACTGCATGTCACATGATTCTTGTACCATCCGGACATTCACAAAGACTCCCCTGAACCGTCTTTGGAGTGATGTTTGTAGGCTACAGATCAAACCCCCCATGTAGCACATATTCCCTTTTTCATTTTCCAGGTGGTGGTTAAGAGAAAGGATACAAGGTACCACAGCGCTTATGGTCACTTTTTTTCCCCCCTGCGTGAGGTCTGTGGCTTCTGCAAAAGGCTGAAGGATGTGCACCAGTTCTTTCATCTGATTCCACTCTCTTGCTGTGAATACCGTGTCCTTATGGCCCGAATCAGAAAGAAGTCTAGAAAGCTTAAGCTGATCACAGTTGAGCACTGCTTTTAGTTGCCTAAAAGTGGAATTCCAGCGAGTGGCAATACAGGCAGGGATTCCACGCTGACCAAACTCACACTCAAACATTTCTTTGAATGAGCAGCTTGTATGGAGAATGTGGCTCAACCTGGAGGCTTTCGCAATGGCTGCACCAACAATTCTGGTCTCTTTCAGGCCATCTCTCACGACCAGTTGCAGTGTATGTGCAAAACACTGCATTCTGCATTCACTCTTCGCCATGATAAAGAGGTCAACCCTCTCTTGATCCTCTGGTGACAGGTCATTCCACAGATCAGCATCGTCTAGGTCTTCTTCTTCCTCTTGACCTGGAAAGCAGGTGGTGAAGGCCTTCTTCATGTTGGCCGCATTATCACAGATAATGTGGTCCAACTTCCTTCTCAGCTTGAAATCTTCACACACATGCTGAAACTCCTCACAAATCCTTTCACCAGTATGTGATCCTTTGAAATGGCTGCATGCCAGTAAAGCCGACTTCAAGGAGAGGGAGTCATCAGCTGAAGTCATCAGCCAGTGTACTGTTACCCCAAAGAACCCCCTCATCTGTCTGTCGGACCATATATCTACAGTCACCGACACACTATCTGCATTTCCTAGGTCTGATTTTAGCTTCATCCGTCGCTCAGCCACTACCTCATCCAGCTTCGTGGTTATTGTCCTGCGGCTCACAGGGGCGTACCTGCTGTCCACTACAGTCAAAAAGTGCTGAAAGCTTGGGTGTTCAATTATGGATAGTGGCAGGTTGCAGTCAATTATCAGATCCGACAGGATTGAGTTGCTGATGGCTCTCTGCTGTGGATGATTAAAGCTGTGGGTATTGCTTGGAGTCCTTGAAGTAATAAACTGCGATATCATTGGCTGAGTGGTGTCAAATGTGTCCTTAGTAGTGATGTACTCTTCAAATCTAGACAGAGGGGAGAAGTGCAAAAAAACTACTTTTAGCTCATGCTTTCATTGCATAATATTCCATTAATAAATACCATACGGAAATGAAATGGAGACACTTCTATGTTATATACTACGATTTACTCTTGAAAGTGGCCCATTTCTCATTTATGTCACACATCTCTCATATATCATATACTTATACCTACATTTACAGTAATAGGGTTTGTGGGTGTTGTTTGGCTGTTATACTTTATATATGATTTAACAAAAAGAAAAGCAGCTAGCGCTAACAAGCTAACAGCTACATTGATGTGGTAGACTTTGGACTAGCAACTAGCGTGAATCAATCTGGCAATTTCAGATAGGCTACCGTATTTCAGTCAAATTGTCTGTTATTTGATAGGCGGGATCAATGTGAAACTAAGTCAACATGATTAAAACTTAATGTGATGCAAACAGTAAGCTCTTGTCACGTTTGACTGATGGAGATGGGATGTTAGCTGCCAGCTAACGTTAGATTAAAAATAATGTGAAATTAGCTAGAGACATTAGCCTACTTACTTTTCTTTGTGTAGTCGGAAATGGCGGATGAAATTTGACGTGGTGCTGGATGTGTCGGATATTTTTGCGCTGCACACCTTGCACACAGCGAATCGTTTCTTTTGTTGAGTTGAATAGTCTTTAAATCCAAATTTTATGATTTTGGGAACACTGGCTGCAGTAGCAGCAGAACTGGTAGCACCTTCCATCTTCCAAACCCCGAACGCTCTACTGTAGATGGCGGGCGCATCACCTAGTAGAGATTACTGGTTGCCAGGTTCGCCCACATGCAACAGGAAACATCCAATCGAAAACATTTTTTATTATTATTATTCACCAATTAACCAAGACAGCAATGACTTGTCGAGTCATTGCATGCAAGTCTAAGTCAAGTCTCAAGTCATGAGTAGCAAGTCCAAGTCAAGTCAAGTCTTTTCTCACTGTTGATCAAGCAAGTCACAAGTCCTCAATCTGGTGACTTAAGTCTGACTCGAGTCAAGTCACTAGACTCGAGTCCCCCATCTCTGGTTGAAACCATTACAACAGTGGTTCTTAACCTTGTTGGAGGTACTGAACCCCATCAGTTTCATATGCGCGTTCACCGAACCCTTCTTTATTGGAAAAATAAAATATGATTTTTTCAAATTCAAGACATAGGTATATGTTTTACTGGTGCACAAAATGAACCGCGCATCAACATCACTGTGTTCAAAGAACAAAACCAGCAAAACATGATTTTCACACAAAAACAAAAACATAATAATAAATACTTACTGCAAATCAGTGTGACTTCTGCTGTTGCCTTTGAGAGCCCAGTTCAGAAATGCACGGCTTCACCTTGGCAAGTGCCACTCTCATGTAATTTTCGCAAAACAAAGTCTGTTCATTTTCTTCGTTTTTCTGTCCAGCACCTTCGAAAAGGATTGCTCGCAAAGATATGTTGTAACAAACGGTATGAAAATCTCCAGGGCTTTCTTAGCAATAACAGGGTACGTTACCATTTGTTGACACCAAAACGTTGAGAGGGTTGTTGTTCTGAAGAGTTGCTGTTGAACCGGGCTCTGCTGAATTTCAATGATTTCATCGAGGTATTCATCATTGACATCTGCTATCTAAACACCAAACGTGAACGGCTGTCTCACCCATATGACTCTCTTGTAGGGAAGTATCCATCGAGAGACTTTGCAAGCTCATCCAAGTGCGTGGCAATTGCTTGCTTCAGTTCCGCGGGTACAGAAATGTCTCCAATTCCAGACACATCTTTGATCTTACTTACACAGTTGTCCAGCAGGGGAACATTTGCGAAGTTATCGTTCTCTGTTCGTCGTTTCCACAACGGAAGCTTTTTTTGAAAAGCCTTCAGGTTTTCTTCCGCTTCGATGATGTTGACTCCACCGCCCTGAATCTGCTGATTGAGACGATTGAGAGCTGCGAAGATATCAGCCATGTACGTTAAAATGAGAATGAACTCAGAATTTTTTAAGCAATCTGCATGAAAATGTTGGTGCTCTTGCAAAAACAGGGCTAATTCCACACGCATGGCAAAAACACGATTCAGCACCTGTCCCCGGGATAACCACCGAACGTTAGAATGGTACAGAAGTACCTCGAATTCAGAGCCCATTTCTTTACACAGCTCACTGAAGATGTGGTGCCTCAGAACACTATTTCGCACATAGTTGTAATTGTAATACTTCTGCCAGTTTTGGAGGCAAGGTTTTTGTTGCCAACGCATGCCTGTGCAGAATACAATGCGTAACAATGATGTGTGGTGCATCAGCTTTCACTAGCACACCAAAACCAGAATTTCTTCCCAGCATGACTGGAGCTCCGTCCGAACAAACTGCAGAAACCATATCTGGCGAAAGATTGTTGTCTCTGAAGAAGTCATCCACAAGTTTCTTCACATCGGCTGTTGTTGTTGTAAGAAGCTTACAAAATAAAAAATCTTCCTGTATCACGTCGTCTTTCACATAGCGCACGAATACAGCAAGCTGGCTTAGATTGGAAACGTCTGTGGTCTCGTTGAGTTGGAGGCTGAATTTTGCCGGGCTTGAAATCAGATCTGCAACTACTTGAGCCGAGATGTCTTTGCTCATGTCCTCTATTCTGTCGCTGATGGTGTCATTTGAAAGAGGAATTTGGGATAACTTAACTTCAGCTGCTTTTCCCAGCATGATATTCGCCATCTTCAACACAACTGGTTTTATAAGTGTTTCACCAATGGTGTGTGGTTTGCCCTGCTTTGCGATCAGGTAAGCAACTTCGTACGATGCTGTGAGGATCGGTTTGTTGATGGGTACAAAGCTGAGAACAGGCACAGTAGCCTTTTCATCGAATCTGGCTCTCTTCACCTTGAATTCAGCAAGCGTTGTGTTCTTATATTCCCCATCTCCATGTTGCTTAAGGAAGTGTTCCCTTAGTTTGCCGGTGCTAGACTAGAATTGCTCAACTTGGCATTGCAAATCATGCAGTTAGGACGCTGACTCCCATCACGTTCTGTTATACATGTGAATCCATATTGTACATATTCGTCCAACGTTTTTTTGCTCGACATAATTAGTATGAAGGGATTAAAATTTAAAAAAATTAAAATTAAGAAAGAAATCACACAACGTACCATCACGACAGTCACAAGTCGACTACTGAGCGCACCAAATTCCCTGCAGCACAGATAGGCCAAGCAATGTAGCGTGATCACCTGCAGCCAGTGATGGCCAAGCGGAGCGTGTCATCACGAATCATATGAGTCGAGTGTGTGTCTTGACCTCCGCTGAACCCCTGAGACTGACTCACCGAACCCCCGGGGTTCGATCGAACCCAGGTTAAGAACCACTGCATTAGAACCTCCTCTTTGTTGATAGTGTGGGGGGGAGGTATATCCTGGTGCTTGTTGCAGTTGTGTGGGAAAATACTTTTGCGTTTGTTGTTGTTGGAATTGTGTGGGAGAGTACTCTTTCGTTGGTTGTTTGAATTGGCAATCTCTGGCCCAATGTGTCATCTGCCACCCATTGTTCTGGAACCCTCTTCCTCGATAATTCCCTCTGCCTTGGCCCCTTAGTCAACCTTGGTTGCGGTACCCTGTCCATTCTTGGTTTTGGTTCGGTGAAAGTATCAGTCCAGCTTTTTGCGCTAGCAGTAGCGTATGGGGTCATTTTGCACTGTCCGGAGCTGACAAGTCAACTTTAACATTGCGTCTAGCATACACAGCAAATATACGAGTGTTAAAAGTTGGGGGATGGTGTTAAGTGTTGGTGTTGTTTTAACACCACTGAATTCAAACTCTGATCGGTGTCGATCCGGTAAATTGAAGCCACGCCCTAACGTAATGGTTGACGTTCTCTGTTTCAAGTCTAGAGAGTATTCTTCAGCGCCATTTTCCCCCTCGCTTGTGCAAGGCAGAATCCGACTTCTCAAGGTAGGCAAAACTCTCACATGGATGGTATTATTTGATGAAAACATATTTTTGCCTCATAACTTTGGTGAATAGTTACATTTGAGCTGTCTGTTTCATACTGATACAAACAGGTAACAATAATTAGTGAATTTGGCCAACAGCTCCGATTCCACCTCATGTTCACATCTAACGTTAGCTTTTAACGTTAGCCCAGGTAAATTTATCAAAATAATATTAGTCACAGCTTTACATCCTGGCGAACATGGCATAACTATTATCTGGCTTTTAGTAAGCGAGCAGTTACCAGGCTATGCTATTTGGAATTTGGAAAATGTTACTGTTTTGAAATGCTCAGCTAGGCTAGCGATAGCTAAAGCTAAGCTGTCCGTCAAGCCAGATTGCAGCAAGTCTAAATGGAAAAGTGCTGTGCTAGCCACACAAACGTTGAGATATTTGCTGTTGGTGGTTAGTCAGAATGTGGTAATGTAATATGTTAGGACCTATTATCCATTTACAATTATCTACATATCTGTAGTGCTATGTATATTGTGTAGTCAGACGCTGAGTTTTTGTGTTTTTATTTCAAAGAAATGCTGGTTCAAGTGGAGCACAGGGAACTCCAGAAATGGGTACGTGTACCAAAGAATGAGGACTGCTATGATTACTCCAAATTCATTCAAGAAGGTAAGCGATCTAACGGTGCTCATTGGTATTCATCAAATCCTAAAGCTGTTTGTTCCTTTTGATACTCCGTAGCAGCATAGGACGGCATGGTTTCTACCGCGAGTTTCACGTGCATGTTCGTTTTTGAGAAGTAATGCTAGCACTCCGTAGCTGCCAATGGGTACGGACCCAATGGGTACATCGCCACCATTCGATTTCCGTTCTGAGATGGGAAACCCAAAATCGGAAGACGACTCACTTCGCGATTTTCGTTTTGGAAATCAGAAAATGAAAAACGGGAAACGAATCGATATCCATTATCTGATTGTCTTTGCTGAGTTTATGAATGGAAATAATGAATATGATCACCTGGGTCGTTTTTTCATTCCCGATTTTGCATTAAGGTATTTCATCCGCAAATTTACATATTCACAGAAATTTACATATGACCCTCCCTCACCTCTTCGAAATTACATCAATAAGCTTACGTTGTTCAAAATCTTGGGAAGTGGATTAAGGCCACATGAAAACATTTTTGGGGGTATGGTAAAATTCTGACTTTTTTAATTAAAGTCAGAAGTACGGGTTCCTGTAGTGGCCCAACTTCAGTGAGAGACTCTCAAAATGCACTACGGAACAATGAAGGAGGTAACAGAGTTTCTGCGCGCCAAAGGGGTCCCGGAGGAAAGCATATTCCAATGGCAGAACAAAAGGTGAGTTATAAATGTATTTGCGTTGTTTTGACATTCGTAAAACAACGAAAAGGCATTAGAATGTGAATGTGAAATGCAGACAATGATGAGCTAACAGTTAGTGCATGTATTAGCATATATGCTAATACATGCACTCATTCAGTAAATAGTGGTTTAGTTCGTTGACAGTGATGACTAACCAAGGCAACCAACTGCCTGGTGGTTTCGTGTCCTGTTTCTGTAGAGACTAAATTAAGTGTGTTTAACAACGCAGCTAGCTGCTAGCTGAGAGCCTGACAGCTACAGTTGACCTGACTGCGCCAATATATCGGTGGAGGGGAGACACATATCGCCCTCGGTACTGTAGCAGTGTTACCGCAGGTGTTTGGGCCATTGTCCTTTACCCCATGATCTCAGAATTATCAGCATATAAATATGAATCCTGCTGTACTGTCTGAGGGGGATTAAAACAGCAGGACAGTGTTGGTCATTTTATAAACGTTAACGTTACTGAGTGTAACTACTTCGGTCTTAAAAGAAAGTTGCGCATTGAACTTGTGTCCACAATCTTATTTATTTGCCTCTAGGAACAATTATGACACACCTTGAAAAGGTGTTCTCCTAGTCAGGCCTGGCCCTGACCAATGTGTGACCAATCATGGCCCGTCACTACCTCTACCCTGAACTTTCAGGTAAACAGGGAAAATATAAGTTTCCGTTTTTTTCTAGAAGTGCCATCATGGCAAAAATGTTGGCTTTTTAAGGGTTAATATTCTTTAAATTAATGAATGTTTTGTATTATGAACAGGACTGATTTGGTCTGTGAAATGGCTAAATAGTGTATCTATATACAACGATGTACAAAGGTTGACAATAGTTATACAGGTGCACAAAGTTGATTGTTTTTTTCTTTTTCTTTGCAGATTCTTTGCCAGTCTTCAAAAATACATCCTGTCCTACGGAGACCGAATTGCCATTTTTAATTAATGTAGAAATAAAAAGCCCACATCAAAACGAAAAAAAAGGGCTTTTAGAAAAACTGAAGGAAAAAATGACATTGAGATCGGAAAGCTCTCCAGGAAACGCATCACGTACAGCAACAACAACAAAACTGCCAAAGAAGCTGAAAGCCACAAGAAGTATTGCAACACTAACACATCCAAACAAGTAAGGGCAAAGCAAGGAGGTGGCACTAGAAAAATAAAACTATCAACTAATGCTGGTTTGAAGGAAATCCTTGAAATAGGAAAGGAACTATTTTTTCCTGATAGAATATCACCTAAAGGACCAGAATCATCTTATAATGCTGCTAAGATGTTTAAGGATTCAATCAATAACAATGGCATGCTTCATTGTTGTTGTATGGAAACAGTCAAATATAATGTAATGATTGCTCCCTCTTAATTTTGTTTAAATTGGAAAATGTTATACCAATTACCCAGGAGAATGACTTAAGTAGTAGCATGCAGCTAACCTCTAATGTGACCAGTGAGTGGAATAAAAAAAAAAACAACTCAGATGTGGTTATAAACACACTGAACTAATGTTCTGCCAGTTATCTTTTAAGTTATGAAAAGTTATGGTTACAATTGTTTGCTTTGTTACTAAAACATATTCTGAAGGTATGTTGTATTAAGTCTCGAAATCTGTTTTGTAGGCATTGTTATGTGCAAAGAAACCTATGTTTTATTTTTGGATACTTTAATAATTGTTATTGCACTGGCACAATGCAGGCAGATAATTGATCAGTTTCTACATTTCACATCGTGTGGATCAACCAATAGTACAAAAAAAAGCAATGCAAAAGGGCTGTCATTTTCCGGTTATCCTTGTGCTGAGTTATCATGTTTTGTTAAATGTTACTTTTAACATTGAAATGTAAGTTAAAGTTACAATGTGAATAAAATGTATTTTCTTACAACACATTTTAATTCAGGTCTTCGCGTCTCTATTATTCCCTAGTTTTCTAAAATATCTTATAGTCATTCATATTTGACACAAATGTGAGAAAATGAATTAGTCATTTGGCATTAAAAAAATCATAAAAATAATTGCTTATTAAGAACACTACCATTTAAAATTCTGTTTATGTAAGCTTTGAATTCTTGATGCCTTTTTTACATATTCAAATGTATTTAATTGTCTAAAAATGATATCCTTTATTGTCATAATAAAGTTAATTGGGTTTTTCTTTGCCAAAAGTAGGTTGCAATGTTATGGTGAACACAGTTAAAAGACTGATGTATATCAATATTGAGAACATGATGAATAGTGCACTGACACTCATTGTATCAGCATTGGATAAAATCAGCTCTTATTAGTAGGAACTCACAACCAAGCATCCCAAAGTCTGTTCACCTCGGGTTATGATGGCTACATAGTTTCATTGAGAATACATAAATGTCACCACAATGTGAAATACTCAAAGTAATTACAATAAATGCTTAAAATGTGTTACTGTATAAAGACAATCTGATCCATTTAATTCATGTTTTGCAAAAAGTTGTGAACAATGTATCTATAGATTGAATCATCCAATGTGTGCTTAAAATAACATTTTCATTTGTGTATGCATATGTGGCAATAAGGACATATCGTGTAATTACATTTGTACCCTCCTCACATTATTATTTGTATCTTTACTATTAGCTTTGTGTTACCTGGAATACGGTAAAAACTCACTGCTCTGATGCTGAGTCGTTCTAAAGTGATATTTGTATTCACCAATACATAGCAATCAGTTGTTACCATTGTGTAACACATAGTAAATTAATTGTGTATACAATGTAGGAAAATGTAACAAAGATTTGGGGCATACCATTAAAAGAACTATCGAAAAGCTGTAAAGATAGACAAATTAAACCAGTGTTGCTGAGAGAAACATTTAAGGAATACATGAAATACCATTAACCATGATAACTATTGATACATTTTTGACAAAATAATTACTTATTTTTTAAGGTCACACAAATTTTGTTGTGGACAGTATTTTTTGTTTTGCATATTGACCAGTACCACATTTCACTTTGGATAGTACAAAAAATAAGGAATAGTTTTGTGTAATGAATACACACTTGTGTTCCATTTGACTCTAGCAGGTAGATGTTAACTCACCTCCAAACAGCTGTGACCTTTACCCCTATTATGTTGTAGGGGAGGGGGCACAACTCTCAACACTAATGTGAGACATAAAAAATATATATATATACATTTTTCTTTTCAATTTCAAAATGTTCATTTGGGTGGGATTTTTTTTTTTAGGTGGGCTGAAGTTCACCTAAAATAGGTATAGCTACGCCACTGGTGTGCTCCCTCACTCTATTCCTCTGTGCACCTCTCTATCTCTCACACATAGAAAATGAAAATCTAAAAATGTACAATAATTGACACACAGACACACACACTCAAAGACACACACTCCAATAGTGACACACTGTCACACAGACAGACACACATACCTCTGCTCAGCCAGACTTCTTGTAAATGTCACACACCATGATATTGACAGAAAGTGTTAAGATCAGAGGCCAGTTATTTTCAGCCATTAAGATTGTGTGCACTGCCTCACACACACTCTCACTTAATCATGTGAAAACTATTTTTGTATTACTATGCATGCTGGTTTTTTAAACTAAGTTGTCATTCATTGCCTTGAACACTCCTTTACAAATCTGGCTTACAATATTTAAATGTTTGTATTTAAAACAAACCCATGACTAAGGTTGGTTCAAATATTGATTCATGACAGTTACTTAAAAATAAATGAAGTGTATTTTAGTTAATTATCCTCTCATGATAACTATCTCAACTTTTACCTAACCCTAAGACTGGCAGAAGCTCTGCTGACAGAGATGCACTTTCTCTCTTATTTATTTCGTTATCGCGATTCAGCAACTCAGGAGTCCTTCTGTGTTGGTGGCCAGCTTTCCGTGAACAGGCCCTCTCACACACATCTACAACTGCAAAGTGTTACCGTTTTGATCTGACAACTTTGTATTGAGTTATTACGGTTTTATCTGAGTTTTATTTTTCGCCGTTCAGAAGCAGATCTCTCCCTTCTCTGTCACACCGCGAATGCAGTAGAACCCGCCCCCTGTACTGCAGGATCTGCATTCTGATTGGCTAAAGTACTTCTGTGTCGAAAACTCTGTGTAACGATTGGCCTGGAACTTGTGTGTCGTTAACCCTTTTTGAACCTGGATACATATGCGCAAAAAAAAACACACAATTAAAATTCCATATGAAGTGAGGAGCCGCATGAGACTGGGCAAAGAGACGCATGCAGCTCGAGAGCCGCGGGTTGGCCACCCCTGATCCATACAGCCAGTGGCGTCATTAGGCCTATTTTAGGGAGGCTTCAGCCACCCTAAAATATTCTTAAGCCCCCCTAAATAATGTTATGTTCATTTATTATTATTTTTTTTATTTTTTTTAAATGCCGACAAATTCAATATAATGTGGCCAGAATATGAGTTCACATAAATAATCATACAACCAGTCATTATTAACTTAAATATGATCATACATCTTAGTTTCCCTATAGTGAAAGGTGGAGAGTCAGGGTCAGTGCGTCGTTATCCAATCCATTCCACTTGTTCATAGAGCACGCCCACATCACTGAAATCCAGTCCTTGTTTTCACTGCAACCTAGGTTGCACTCGTCTCTGCATCTAGGTACCCGCAGCATGTGTGTACCGGGAGCGGAGCACACAGAACCGACTAGAGCAGCATTAGCAGAAGAACGTGAACAAGAATGGATATACGAAATTTTTTCAAGAGAGTAATTATTGATCACTGCTGTTGGTGACAATAAGTTAGCTCCAGTCCCCCAGCTAACAACAGAAAGTCCCATGTAATTAATGAACGAAATGCTCCCTGTTTGAGCAAAGATTTTGCAGTGTAGATGCAGGGCTACTAAAAGGCATCCAGGCATGCAGTCCGAAATCTGAGAACTTCTTGAGTGAATCACACTTGAATGAACTTGCAAAACACTACAGCACTGACCTGAAAACAGAGGAGGTTCTGGTGGCCAGAAACTTTCTTGCCCGGAAAACAGAGGCTGGATGTTCACCCAAAGATATGTTGACTGTGCACAACCTCCTTGATTCAGACATGTTTCCCTCCCTGAAGGCAACCATCCAAGTTGCTTTAACAGTGCCTGTAAACAGAGTGTGAAAGGTCCTTTAGTGTACTGCGCCGGCTGCACTCCTGGCTACGCCAAACAATGGGTCAGAAAAGACTTCACAGTCTTGCAGTCATGTCAATTGAAAAAGACGCACTTCAGCACCTAAATCACAATAGTGATAGACGCCTTTGCCACCCTTAAAAACAGACGACATTCTTTGATGCTTCCACCCACCAAGTAACTGCCAATTGTAGGCATGTTATTTTAAATGTACTTAGTGAGAACACAGTGCTCTTTTTTTTGCATAGTTTTGGATAATACATGTGGGCTGTTAATGAATAAGAAGCATTGGTTAAATAGGGCACTGTAACTATGTGATTGTTCTTTTTTTGTTGTTGTTAATGCTGTGAACATACAGTACTTCCTGTGTTTGTTGTTGTACTGTATTAAAGATGTAATGGTGGCCCGAAACATTTACACAGTAAAGGATCTGTTAAATCTGTCCAAAAAGTGTAAGGCAATTTCTCAGTTTTTGTTAGCTGTTTGTGAAATTAAACGTTCGCTCACATCCTGTGCATCTCCTGGGGGCTTAGCCCCCCCTGTACTTAAAACCTAGTGACGCCCCTGTTTACAGCCGTTAATGGCAATGCCATAGGGCTTTAGCTTATCATAGCCATCAATGTGCCAAACTGCATTTGGCCCTCTGCATCTGTACTGACGTCTTCTCAAGCGGCGGGCTCTTCTTAATTCCACACCTTGTGGATCAACCAGTTTGATGATGCGTCTTATGCTATCTTGTGACACAACAAGGCCCTGTTGAATTGCACGGAGATGTAGCCAACGGTATCCCTGCATCTGTCCATTGGTTATGATCTCATGCTGTACAAAAGCTAGCACTTCCTCCAAGTCAGACTGGTTCTTACTCCTGAACAGGTTAAATCTTTTACAGATTCTCTTTAAAGTTCGGACACTAATTACAATATGATTAGTATCATGTGCCAAAATAGCAAGTATTTCTTTGTTACTTAGGGAAAGTCTGAAGTATACTTTAATAAACTCATCCAAATCCGGCCCTGCCCTCCGGCATTGTTGTGAGCAGATCAGCAAACTAATAACAGAAACAGAATATAAAGAAGACAATTTGGTCACTGTTGAAGGGGATGTAATGTTGCACTTGAAGTTGAATTGTACATCAGACAATAATGTTGCTTTTAATCTGCAAAAAATAAAATAAAATACATTGTTTAAATATTGTAAATATTGTTCTGCCATTTGGAATATGCTTTCCTCCGGGACACCTCTGGCGCACAGAAATTTCGTGAACCCATACTTCTGAGTTTAAAGTCAGAATTCTGAGAAAAAAGTCAGAATTGTGACATCCCCCCCAAAAAATGTTCATGTGGCCCTAATCCTCTTCCGTAGATTTTGAACAACGTAAGCTTCTTGATATGTAATTTCGAAGAGGTGAGGGAGGGTCATATGTAAATTTCATTGAATATGTAAATTTGCGGATGATAGACCTTAATGCAAAATCAGGAATGAAAAAACGACCCAGGTGATCATATTCCCTATTTCCATTCATAAACTCAGTAAAGACAATCAGATAATGGATATCGATTCGTTTCCCGTTTTTCATTTTCTGATTTTCAAAACGAAAATCGCGAAACGAGTTTCCCGCGCACGCTGACATTCCTCACCAGGACACGGTCACCTTCAACTAACTCAGCAGAATCTCTCCAGTGTTGTTTGTCCTTGTCCTCCAAGGTTCCGAGCATGCTTAACAGGGTCCTATTAAAGCGCTCAACAGGATTTCCTTGGGGATGATAGGGTGTAGTACGGACCTTCTGTGCTCCAATCAGTGAACACAGTTCTTTGATCGTGTGGGATTCAAAATCCCTTCCCTGATCACTGTGAAGGCGACTAGGAAACCCGTAATGGACAAGGAAGTTCTCCCAAAGGGCCCTAGCAACCGTCCTTGCCTTTTGATCCTTCGTTGGTACTGCTACCGCGAACTTCGTGAAATGGTCAGTGATGACCAAAATGTTCCGGGTGTCATGGCTATCAGGTTCGAGGGACGGTAGTCCATGCAGACCAACTCCAATGGGTAAGTTGTCTTGATGTTTACCGTTGGTGCTGCCCTCTGTGGTTGAGCTTTCCTCCGGAAACAGCTTTCACAGCTTTGAAATTCCTTGTCAATGGACTCCTTCATCCTTGGCCAATAAAATCTGGCTCTAGCCAGCCTTAGCACACGCTCAGGTCCCAGATGACCAACTTCATCATGTAATCCATGAAGAGCTCCGTCTCTATAGTGCGCAGCCAACACGAGCTGATAGACCATATCTACTCGATCAAAGCACCTTCTGTGAGTGAAGAGTGAAGGAAGAGACTTCATGTTCAGTGCCCAGAACAAAAGGGCGTTCTGTCCTTCGGCTGTGTCTAGGTAGTGACTTAGCTGTAGTGCTGGAGTGGTCCCAACATCTTTTTTCTGCCTCTTATGGTATGCAGCAAACAGCCCTTCTCCTTGTCCAAGGTCCTCTTGCTGTTCTTTATCAACCAGAGGCACAGGTTGCTCAGTCTCTGCAGCATCTTGCTGGATCAATTCTGGAAAAACATTTGACAGCAGCAGAAACAAAAGAGCCCTTATTACCATTGGTGTTGGTGATACAGTGTTAGACTGAAAAATGCAATTATTGATGCTGTCAATAAGATCAGACTACGAGAAAAAAAAGTTGCATTGAAGTCAATAATATTTACCTTTAACTTGTTGTGCCACCTCTGCCTTGATGTCACGATTGACCAGTACATGGTGCTCCACATACAGCAGAGAAAAGGCTGGATCCAAGGCGGCTGCTTTGAGGTAGACTGGGTCTGAAAAGGGGGCAGTGATCCCATCTTGAGTCCCGACCATTTTCACGTTAATGAAGATCCCAAGAAATCTTTTGTTCAGGGATGCCTGGAGACTTCCGACCAGGCCGCTCAGGAAACCAACTTGAGGCCTCAGCTTCTCAAGGTGATGATTGAGGGACAAGACGGATGGAACAACTGCACTGATTGTGACGACCTTCTCTCCCTGTGTCAAATCAGTTGCTTCTCCAAACGACTTCAAGATGTCCACCAACTCCTTCAACAGATTCCACTCTCGTGGTGTGAATGACAACTTCTTATGCCCAGCCTTTTCTAGAATGGCACAGAGCTTTAGATGATCACACTGGAGAACTGCCTTTACTTGCCTCAGTGTTGAGTTCCATCTTGTGTTGACTGCAGCAGGGATGCCTTTCTGTTCCTCAAATTCACTATCAAACACATCTTTGAAGGTTGTGCTTGTGTGCAGCAATGAGCTAAGTTTTGATAACTTGGAAAGAAAAGGACATGCCACTTTTGTTTCCTTCAAACCGTCTCCCACCACCAGCTGAAGAGTATGCGCAAAACACTGCAGGCGCTGTTTCTTTGCCATAGCAGCATATACCGTTTGCTGTTCTTCCAGGGTTAAGTCACACCAGAGATCAGGGTCATCAAGATGATCTCCGTCATCATCCTCTTGTTCACTGGGGAAGCACACAGTGAATGCCTTTCGCATGTTAGCAGCATTGTCACTAATAATGTAGTCCAATTTATCTTTGATGTTGTATTCATCGCATATTGACTCAAATTGGTCACAGATTTGTTCAGCTATGTGTGAGTCTTTGAAGCGATTGCAGGCCAAGAGATTTGTATTTAGCTGTATCCTCTTTTTAGCTGTCTCTTTCTCTATCCAGTGGACAGTGACACCAAGGAATCCTCTCATCTTTCGTTCAGACCAAATGTCCACAGTGACTGAAACATGCTCAGCGTTGCTCAATTGAGTTTTTAACCTTGAACGTCTCTCCCCAGCGAGGCTCTCTGTTTTTGATGTCAACGTTCTGCGACACACTGGGCTGTACTTACTGTCAATTACTGTCAGAAAGTGCCGAAAACTCTCGTGTTCCACAATAGACAGCGGAAGGTTGCAATCAATAATCAAGTCGGACTGGCAGCAAGCTAAAATGGTACACATATTTATAATATAAAGTACATTCAACTGACCTTGATTTGATTAGGCTTCCTTTAGTTTTGCTGCTTGCAGCAGTCTACTGTGTATGATCCACTGACTAGCTGCTAAGTACATACAATCTTGCTTCAAAAAATCCTAAACTATCCTTTTACAATATGAGTATGGATAAGTTCACTATTTTGCACTTTGAGCCCCATTTCTGGTTTGTATAGGATGAAATAGTGTGTTTGACACCGACATTTTAATGATTGGTCCCCCATGCTTTATGTACGGGCATTCATAAAGCGGTCATTAAATCAACCTTAAACGTTCGTTTTCAAAGATGTGCAACTCACTGAGTGTTCACTGGTTAGTGGTGATGTTCCAAAACGAGTGTCTTAGCGAAATACAGTTTCTGTCGTGTTTAATTTGCCATTTTGTATTTCAAATATCAAGCAGAAGTCAATAGCCTACTCAGTGAGGTATCTGAAAACATAGCCAGTTCCACAATAGCAAATAACACGGATGGAAACCAAATATTTCGTCGATAGATTTTTTTAAAACAACTACGAACACCACTTACCACTCGGTGAGTTGCTCATCCTTGAAAACAAATGTTTAGGGTTGTTTTAAGGACAATGTTATGAATGCCTGTAGCCAACCATTCTGAAGCAGGGGGTGATTCCAAATTAGCCAAAAGCTGGAGACTGGACCAGTCGTCAACATTTCTATTTCATCCAAGACGACCCAGAAAAGGGGGCTCAAAGTGAAACATAGTGAACTTATCCATTACTGAACCCACAGGAGATACCGTTTAGCGTGTTCGTAAGCCAAGGTGACGTTTACAGTCTCATTGATATGTAGCTAGCTAGCAATTAGTCAATAAGCTAGTGTTGGCTTTCATTCAAAACTTACCGTTCTTTGTGCAACTTCAAATGTCGAACGAAGTTGGACGTTGTCGCGTCTCCGTCTGTTATCTTCGTCCAGTGGCGGCTGGTGGAGTTTTGTCCAGGGGGGGCTATAACTCTAAAATGTATATATATGTACTAAGGTATCAAACGAGTGTATTTACATAAATGAAAACAACAAAAGCAACATTATAGATAGATAGATAGAAGTGCAAAGAGAAACAAGTGCGATATATAGAGTATGTACAGTATATGCAGTTAAGAGTGATTATGTAAAGATAAGGGCAGTATAAAGAGGTGGGAATAATTGGCATAGTATAAACAGATGTAGTATGAACAAATATACAGATGTGCTATATTACGATACAGAGGGCCAATTTACATATATAATAAATATCTATCTATCTCTATATCTATCTCTCTATCTATCTCTAGATATATCTCTATATCTATATATTTAAAAAATATATATCATATATAACATGGACAATACACATACTTTATGACAGAAGGCTGTGACGTCAGCCCCGCCGCCAAATCCAGCTGCATTCAGCAGGAGAGGTTCGCCCCAACATCGTCCTATCTCTTGTATTGAAGAGGAGCTACTGCGCATGTACAACTTTTAACGAGAGTCTATGGGCAAAGATTCCTGCGCCCCAGGGCGGAAATACGTCACCAATCAGACAATGTCAACGAACGAAACAACTTTACTCATCATTAACTATGAAATATTTATCTTGCACATCTAAAAAAATATATACATATATTTCGAAATATTTTTATTTTATTATTTCATTTTAATTGAATTTTTTTTATGTCTTATTCAAGGAAATGTGGTGAGAGGTGAGTGGTGGGGCGGCGCCCTAGCGCCCTCTATTGGCCAGCCACCACTGTCTTCGTCCCGCATGTTTTACAGACTGCAGTTCCTTTTTTTTTTGTTGACCACCTCAACGTTTTTAAATCCAAACGAAACTACCCGTGGTATCGTTGTTGCCTACTTGCCTTATAGTTTGTTCCGCCTCATTGGTTGTCCAGTACTTTGATTGACACACGTTACGCACACAGATGCACAAAGGTGCAAAGAGAGATAGCGCTGTCCATGTCAACATACTTTTTAATCTTTGGGTTTGGGGAAAGTAGCAAATCTTTTCGAGTCAAAAGGGGCAAGTCCAAGTCCAAATGCGAGTCACTGATGTTAAAGTCCAAGTCAAAGTGCAAGTCTTTTTAGATTTTGTCAAGTCAAGTCTAAAGTCATCAAATTCATGACTCGAGTCCAAGTCATGTGACTCGAGTCCACTACTCTGTAACCAGATACCTTGTACTAGAACCACCTCAGTCGAGGTGCCAGCTGAGCTGATAGAAAAGTGGTCAAGTAAAACACTGCAGACCATTGATTGGTCAGAAAAAATCATCACTAGCGGGACATCATGCAAAAACCCGCCATT
The DNA here is from genome assembly GCF_036324505.1 of Eleginops maclovinus. Taxonomy (NCBI): domain Eukaryota; kingdom Metazoa; phylum Chordata; class Actinopteri; order Perciformes; family Eleginopidae; genus Eleginops; species Eleginops maclovinus. Next base: position 253,293 of record NC_086365.1, read on the forward strand.
TTTAAATGCTGATCACCCCGACTCCGCTATAGCGGTTGTGGTGTATTAAACTGGTCATATACAAAGGTAGATACTCTCTGAGGTCATAGGTTGGGTAAGAGGAATGTTGGGTGATAGGAGAGTGAAAAACAACATCTGGAATAGTTAGGGGGCCCCTATGAACTGACACATGTCACTTTAGTGGGGCACGCATTGTTATTGACCACCTCATGTGAGCACACACACTTTGGATACGCACACACATTTTCTCCCATATATTGCATGCACAAAGACAGTTCGGGGGGACTTCCACAATTGGCTCTGGGAACCTCGTATTGCCCGTGTTGGTGTATGATACTATGCTGTTGTAATAAACCTTATTATATACAAGCTGGTGTCTCCGGAGACTTCTTCATCATCTTCACAAACATCGCTAAAAGATATACCTCACGGTACTATCTATCTGCAATGGAAAGCGAAATTCTGTGAGTTGAGTCGAGTCGAGTTGAGTAGAGCCGTACTGTGTGGTCGAAAATCGGCTTTAATGCCTTTCACCAACTTCATGTCTGAGTTTTCTGAGATGCTCACCTCTGTCTGCTACAGATCTCCATCCACATTACTGCTTGGTGAATTTCCATGTCCACTCCAACACATGCACCTTTGCCTCAGAATTTCTCTCACTGCTCAACTGTTTCAACATCACACAGCACGTCCAAGGTCCCACTCACACCAAAGGACAAACCCTGGACCTAGTGTGCTCTATTGGCACTCCTCCATCCCATCTCCAGTGCCTGGACCTAGCAGTTGCGGACCACCATGCTATCCTCTTTTCTGTTCCTGTCCTCCTACCAATCCAGCGTGCAAAACGTACCTTCACATTCAGGAAAACCAAAACACTGAGTGCACGGGCCGTGAACAGTACGATAGCTTCCCATTTAGCCTCCATCCCCCTTCCCACCACAGTGGAATGCCTGGTTGCCCACTACAACACAGCTCTATCCCTCAGCCTTGACTCTCTTGCCCCCCTCAAAACCTGATCAAAAACCCCCTCAAAATCTATTATTATTATTATGCTGATCGACATCAGAGTACAGTGATATAATTTACATGCCTTGCTCACACACTGGTGGCCATGCTAGAGAGCAAAGCAGCTAAACTAATCTAGTTGAACACAATGTCAGCTAGGATATTCATTTTAACGTGTGGACGGTCTGACTGACAGTGTGTTTCGATCAGCAGCACACGCAGACACAAACGTTGACCCATTTATTTTCAACCATTTGTGCCCCTCCACATATGCTGCCAGCAAAAGCCCTGTGTGGGTCTTTCCTGCTCTGATTCCAGACCGCAGTCATGAAGCACCAGACTGTGATCTAAAGGTTACTAAACGCTGCAGTCTTTATTTATTTACAACAGTGACTTTCACTGTTATCAGCTGGCTACTTTTCTGTAGCCAATCCTTTGATTTGATCTCCAACTGTTCATCTTGTCTCATTTTCTTCTGTGGGGTACTGAGGACCAAATGGAGAGCAGTACTGATTGGGAAGTTGTTTTAATCAGTGGTTCTGGAGAAATCACCTCAATGTAAAGCAATTCACAGCTATCTTTGAGGTCAAAGATCAGACCAAGCACAGTACCTGATTTTACACAGGAATAAACCTCCTCTAAATGGCAGCCTATACTTAGTTTATAATGTTTATTCATTAATTCCTTCATCAAGCAATCAATTTAAATATTTTGATATGCTTCTCAATTGAAATATGGATGTATGTGATGACTAAAGACTTTTGATCACAAAGCATGTAACTAATTAGGCACATTTTAATGGCTCAACATCCCCAATAAATACATCAAGATATCAAAAATATATTTAAAAATAAATGACTAAATACAATGAAAAATTAAGTGTAAATTTTTTACACTGGTTATTAAGCAAACTATTATAATAGCAATCAAATCAGACCAAACTGCTTACCTTGTGGTGAGCTTAGGTTCAGTTCCTTGCTTCTGAGCTCAGACAAATGCAAGTATACCACCTTTATTACACACACACACAAATGTTTTCCTTTTGGGGACCCGATTACTTGTCCCCAAACTCTGAGGTCCCCATGATGTACACTACACACGCACACACTTTATATTCAGCATATGTTACCTCCAGACATTAATTGGGAAATTATAAACAAAAGACATAAGGAAACGATTAAGCACAAAGAATGTACTGCTCATCTTTTATTTAGACACATCAATAGGACCACAACGTCTCTATAGCAGTCTGTTTAGGCCAAATGCCTGATTGTTAAGCACCATTCCCACCACCAACAACATATATTTCCTTCCTTAGCGTCACATTTAGCACAAGACACAAGAGCCCATCAACAAGACGACAGTAGAGTCAACCACAATTAATTACATAAATCAGACAATAGTTAAGCCCATCTAGAAAGTTGTCCGAAGCCTTCCAGAAAACAAAAGAGGCACAAACTCATAACATTGAAATCAGTGACCTGATGAATGAATGGGTGACAACACAGGTTGGTTGATCACTTTTTCCTTGTGACTGATACTAGTAGAACGCATTCATGGGACATCAACTACTTTTGGTTTATCTCAAGTCACAACTTTAAATATAGATGGTGCCATTGGCTTGTATCTTGAAATGTCCTTTTTTCATTGTATTGTCAAGTAAAGGGAAAGTCCTCACACTGGAAGAATATAGATGTTTGATCAGGTTCAATCCTGGTAGAGAAGGAAGCCAGAGAAGGTGCTGTACTTCCAGGTGCTTCCATAGATTGCCCCCCGATGCAAACGGAGCCACACTTGGTCTCCCTGAAAGAGGGGCAGGATAGCATGGTTGCTGGCTGTCTCGTGATCTGGGGCCCCATCGTTGGCGTATGCAGAAACCATCACCTCTTCGTTGTTCATGAGGTTAATATAGAGAGGCACGTTGATGGCAAGCTTCAGGATGTGGAAGAGGAAGACATAGGTTCCATTGACAGGGGAGGTGAAGCGGCCGGTACGGGTGTCAAACATCTCTCCGAGGTTGCTGTGCAGCTGGTCGAAGACAATGGGCTGGTCCAGGTTGCCTGGGACAAAATTGGCCGTGCGAGAGGCATTAAAAGCCACTCTCATTGGCTGGGAGAGTGGGTAGAGTTGCATCGGAAGCAGGGCTTGACGGTCGCCGTGGGGAGAGAGAGGGACCTCCATGGTGGACAATGACAGGGAATCCCCATGACCTGAGTCCACAATTGTAAACGCTCTCTCCCGGTCTGGGGTGCTCACCTGGGAAGAGTCACTCCAGGCTGCTGCAGAGTCCAGACAAAAACAATATTCAGTGATGACACACTCAGGGGTATTCAAACTCAAGTAACTTAGTTGAATCTTATTTAATCAGATGTGAACACGGCAATCTTATTCTGCTGCTGACCAAAACAACCTCACCAAATCTTTAGAGGCATGTACTTTTAGCTTCGTCCAATTAAAAACACATTCCACCTCCCCAAATTCAGTTGCTCTTTAATGAATAATTTTACACACAATTAACAATGGCTAATAAAATGTCAAGGTCATAATATCCTATTATGATCTCTGGCTTCAAAGGCTTTCCAGATTCAGAATTTGTCAGCATTTCTAACATTGATCGGATCTGATTCGTTATGTCCCATTAGCAGTGCTTATTACAGTAATAGAATCAATTCATTTTTTAAAACATTTTTTTTGGGGGGCTTTTTGCCTTTAGTCGGGGTGGGATCCGGAAAGGACTACGGGTCGGGAATCGAACCTGGGTCGCCGGCGTACGGTGCAGGTGCCCCAGCCAGTTGCGCCACGGCCGGGGCCTATCAATTCATTTTTAACAGTTATTCTTTCGAATTACCGTACTTTAGGGAAGCGCTTTAGAAAGTGTTGATACAAAGTCTTGTCCAAGAGGAAAATGATACTATTAGAACTATAATCTTACCACTCAAGTTATGCCTCCCTCCTCCACGTCTATAGCCATGATGGTATCCAGCATCCTGGGAAAATATCACGGAGGAATTTTAGAAGTGTATAGACTGAGCAGCAAGAGAGTACTGGAGTCTAAGGTGCTGCTTGCAAGAGTACCACTTTTTTGGCTGGGCACAGTTTTTTGTGACCCCTTTGCTGGATAGCCATGGTTGTCTGTAGCATGATTACCCACATTGGCTTTTCTGTAGTTTAATGATTGTCTGGGATACAAAATACATTTGACGATAATTCTGCTGAATTTACTGATATGGACACCACATTTGGCTAACATATGACCCGTCTCCTTATGCATGTCCTATGTCCCTGTAATCTAGTGAGCGGAAATTCAAAAATTGTAAATTAAACAACAAACCATGGGTGACTGAGCAATCAATTCAATTCACAAATCTGAAAAGCAAAACATAAAATGTAGGGAAAATTTCTCACAAAAATTGGACAAAATGCTTCAGACTTGGGAAGGTAACATTTGAGAAGACAGCAAGAAGCTATATTTTCAAAAATGAGTCAACCAACAAACCAAAATCATTTCCAATGCAAGTAGCTAGCAACACTAGCTCCAAAGACTGCTTAATAATAACAAATCAGTAGTCGGTTTGGCCTTTTGACTGCCTTGCCTCCAAAACGATCCATTAATCTGGAAAAGGGCTGTTAGTTCTCACTGATGTAAGATGGCAGCTTTTGGATGAGCATTTTCTATGACAGATTTTTGTTGGGATTAAGTCAAGCACATCTTATTTGTATAGTCTAATAGTCAAATGTTCCCTCAGGCAAAACAGAGGGGTGGAAGAAACCTCAGGATTCAACTCAGTCGTTTTGATAGACTACAACAGCCAAGTTCGCAGATTTCATAAAAACAGTAATTCACTCACTCTGGCAGCATAGAAGACAGGGCCACAGTCTCTCAGATGATTCTGGGGAATGTAGGATCCTCCTGAAGAGTAAAAACCAGCAGAGCTTCAGAATGACCTCTCAATGATCAAGAGTTTGGAAGCAAAGATTTGATCAACATACCTGGTTGTGGTTCGTCTTCCGGGGGACAAAACTCAGCTGGTGTTTGGGTACTGGCAGTGCTGTAACTGGGTTCAGCAAAAACTGAAGAATCTGATTTGTAGTTCAATTCTCCATTCTTAGAAAAGGTGGCATTCTCCTTGAAGACCTATAGTAAGAAGAACAAGTGCTACAAAGAATCAGACCGTGTCTTTGATTAATAAAGCATAGTGACAGAGTCCAACGAAAGGGTGACACTCAGCACACAGGCTACAGTCCGAACATCCTCCAGAGCAGTTTGTGCCACAAGTCCAGTCTGGACAGTTGGACCTGAGGCCAGGCAGGCAAGAGGGGCTCTCACCATCACACCACAACCAGTTTAAAGTTATCATGGATGGGGTTATCCGCTCATACAGAAAAAAAAGAAGATGAATCTTCTTGATCGTACAGGCAAATCAACCTTCATGCTGTACGTGGCAGAAAACATTGTTAACGACAGGACACTTGGTGGCCAATGTCTTAGGCAACTTAGACAGATGAATAAACGTGTAAATGCATTTAGTTTTAGAGACTAACAGAAATTGATTGTTATTGCTCTTTCCGGAAACGTTTTTAATCTTCTGGCAAAAAATAACCACAGCGGCCCCGGCGCAACTGGCTGGGGCACCTGCACCGTACGCCGGCGACCCGGGTTTGATTCCCGACCCGTGGTCCTTTCCGGATCCCACCCCGACTCTCCAACTTTCCTGTCACTCTCCACTGTCCTATCCGATTAAAGGCAAAAAGCCCCCCAAAAATATCTTTAAAAATAAATAAATAAATAACCACAGCACCTTTTCGGAGAAAAAAGTAATGCTAGGCCAACTGCACCAACATGATTTACATATAGTGAGATCTACACAGTGCAAAGATAACACTTTGGGCAGGTTATGACTCCCAATACATTTCAGATACCTGCTGACCTTCGGGCCTCAATGGATTCAACCTAAAAGACAATGAGGCATGCTTTAGTGAAACTAACCGACTGGGTGTACTGAAACTGAAGTCAGAGTTCGTCTGGTGGGAGGTGTGGAGAAAGTCTTTCCCTTAGGAAGGGGGACAGTGCAAGACTCAACCCTGTTGCAGGAGGAATGCTTTTTTGAAACTGGAGTCTGGAATACCAGCAGGGTAAGAAGTTGCATTAAAAGCATCGAAAACACTTCATATCAGCCTAATATTTGGTACATTTACATAAGGACCGCTCTTCTCCTTCAGGCTGACAGGTATTGTGGCCTCCCTGCGGTACATCGGCGGTGAAGGAAACTTCTTTCTTTCAGCCAGCTGCAGTAGCTCCTGCAGAGAAAAGAAGGCTTCAACCACTAAGACAGACAGGAGAGGAATCTGGTGCATCTTATAAGGCAATATTATCCTTCTTACATGAGGCAAGTCCTCTGAAGGAAGTTCTAGTGCACAGGTCTCCAAGCACTCATCCCCCTTAGTCCAACTGGCTCTGCGCTCAATAAGCCTGGTAGGCAGTGGGGTGGACTAAGTGGGGGGGTGAAGATGAAGGGATAAATGGTCTAAGTCATTTCAAATTTCAACAGAACTGACTCAAACACAGAACACTGTCAGCTTACATGCATTGATTTTGGCAGGACATCACCTGGACTTCCTCCATCTACATGTCCTGGTTAGTTGAGGAAACCAAATCAAGAAATTAAACAGTCAAATTCTCAAACTTTAAAACTTGATGGTTACAAAAAAAAAGAACAAAAGGTCATGTTAATGATATGATTTGAAGGAAATGCCAACAAATGTTATGCCAGTTTGGTGAATAAAGTTCACAGGAATTTGCAAGAATTTGAATTCAGTTTCCAAAAAAAGCCACAATTTCCCTATGTGGTACAAGTCACCTAGAGGGGATGAAGATTGAGACGACCTCCGATTCAGTTTATGGTGGCCATTGATGGGGGAGATCTCACCCTCCAGAAGAGAGTCCTGAACAGGAAAGAATAATTTAAAAACTTTTAACTATCTTTATCACTGGCTAAGATTAAATAGTCTCATCCTCTACAGAGTGGTTCATTATACTCTCGTGGGTTTGCAAACAGCCAAACACCACCTGCATAAAGCTGAAGGAGCCATGGATCTTTGTCACAAGATCCTCTAGGTGCTGCTTTCTGAGGAAAGGGTCTTTGGGTAAGGCATATGAAGAGTTGAAAACCTCCACAGGCATATCGATTTGGACTGCCTGTTGGGAAGAGTGAAGTTAAAAACAGACATTTCTACATACCGTACACAATAAGCAAACAAACCACTTGTACTCACAGAGTTGGCGGATTGCATTCCTTTGGCTCTCTCTTTTCGCTGAGGGAATATCATGTCTAATTATTATAAGGACACCTTTGTTGAACAATAACTTCCTATACCAGGGCCCACTACAGCAAAGCAAAGAGACTCATCATTCGTATTAGAGTTTATCTCGGGGATGTATGGTCATTCCCTGAAGCAGCTGCTGTGGAACTCCACATTTGAACCATCTTTGTTTATTTGCTAGGGATGTGGGTTCCTGAATGCAAACAAATGACCAACTGCTTCCATAACTTGCAAAATACAGATTGTTTTCAAGCTTACAGAAACAAACGGACATTTTCCCGATATACGTGGATTCACTCTCAAAAAACCTGTGGCATGTTAATACTCAAGTCTGACTCGGATTCCCTTGGTATGATCCAGAACACAGAGGGTCTCATGCTGCCTCACCTGTTTGCAGCCAGCAGATTGTTTTTTGGTGGTGACTAGGCCTTTGGGGATGAAGGTGGCAGCTCCTCTCCATGGCATTTGAACTGCAGCCCGGGGGGAACAGGGTCCAGCAGAGGAGTCCAGATCCCAGCAGTCAGGAGGCTCCTGCTCCCTGGTGTGGAAGCCCCCCTTCCAGTTCTGAGTTGGAGGATTTTCCATATCAGTAAGTTATAGTCAGTTGAAATACAAGTGATTCCTGGAGCATGTTTACAGTGGAACTGAAATGCAGCTTTAAAGATACCAACTGGATATCTGGCTTACCTCCTTGGAAACTTCATTTGAGTTTGTTGTGGCTGACAGGGGGAAACATAAATATGAAATTCACCATATTCAAACAAGGACACAGTTGTTTTAGTAGTTCATTAATCTTATTCTAGCATGATTTTTAAGTTCAATTGTACCTATAGGGCTGTGGCTGTCGGCTCTCAGCAGCTCCTCTGGAGGGTTATTGGGTCGAGATGGAAGACGAGTGAAGTACTTGCAGTTCAACAGCTCAGCGAGTTCTTCTTTGAACAGCTTAACTAAAACATAATAAGCACTGAACATTGTATTATTTTGACCAGTTTTTCATTTCCTACAAATAGTTTCTCCAAATCAAACTTGCCTATTTGGAATTTTGGAGATTTTTGATAAAGATTTGTCAAACGAAAATACATAAATGATATCATTTTTGCACAAAGATCATACATTCAAATGTGTAACATTTTTTAGATTGCGTTAGTATCAAATTACTGGTGATTCAGGAAATGTGATAACTTCACTCAAAAATCTCAGGCTTTACACGTTTAAAGAAAAACCAACATTATTCATATCTTATTAGACTCAGATCTAGGTTTTTGTTAGCTCTTTTACTCACATGTGGACCCAGCCACCGGCTTTTCGTTCCCTTCCAACAGGTCCAGGTGGGCCAGAGCCGCCCGCTCCATCTGCTCCTCTAAACTACAACAGTGAGGACAGCTGAGGTCATCAAAGAATTCCAACATGGAACTCTTTATACCAGTACAATTGTGTTCTGATTCACCGCAATTTGCATACAACACTCTTAAAAAGCAACATACAAACATGAGAAGATTGAAAATAACTTAAATTGCACTATTTGCCCCCTTCAAAAACGGGTGCAAATTGTTGGTTTTGAGCCTAAAAAAGAGGCAGTATTTAATTCATTTTAACCTAAAATTTCGAGTAAAAAATGCTAAGCTGGTTAAAATAACCATCTTTTAATCTTCACTCGAGTGTGTATAATGCATATTGATATAATGTAATGTTGTGATGCCTAGTTATCATTTCATTCTCCACGCCCATGTTCACGGGGGTTACCTGGTATGTCGAACCTAACGCTTTCCGTACTATGAAGGGCTCTTAACCTGGCTAGATCACCATGGTAACTTAAACTGCAGACATAACATGCACCGGACCAGATTATGTTCAGAGTTTAGGCTTGAAATTGGCTTAAACCACCGTTCACTTACTAGTTTCTTTTAGCTAGCGGGTCTTTGTAGCCAATCCACGAGGAAAATATTCTTAGCTGATGGAATAAGCGATAACCGATCAAAGCCGTGCAGTTACAGCAGCACATTCTGTTTCAAACACACTACATAGATATGTGATGCATAACCGCAGAACAACATATTATCAGTATGAAGTTTTCTTGCAGATGGAATGCTATACAATTCCCTCCATTATTTTACCAAGATCTTGTATTGATGACGGGATATTCGGACCACTGCGCAAAGTCTTCTCCAGTACATCCCAGAGATTCTCAATCGGGTTCAGGTCTGGACTGTGTGGTGGCCAATCCATGTGTCAAAAAATGATGTCTCATGCTCCCTGAACCACAATTTGAGCCCGATGGATCCTGGCATTGTCATCTTGGAACACATCAGCTGACCTCATTCTTTGGGCACGTTGCTGAACCTAGACCAGACCAACTGCAGCAACCTCAGATCATAGCACTGCCCCCCACAGGCTTGTGACCTTTTTTTTGGACGGGCAGTGTATCGTAGCGTATACAAAACCGATTAGAAAAGCCATTAGTCAATATATCACATAAAATTCAATCATTTCATTTCACTTTGATTTGGCCAAAAACATTGTATTTCTCTGAATCTTAAAGGGGACCATGTCCGACCTAAATGCAATTTGAAATATTGTTTAGAACTCCTGACCCATAGAATGCCCAATTGTCAAAATAGAAATAAACTGGAAGCACCGTTGGCATTGAGTGGTACATTACATACAGCCCTGGAAAAAATTAAGGGACCACTTCAGCATTATCAGTTCCTCTTGTTTTATAGGTACGTTTTTTTAGTTAAATGTTTATGTTTATTGTATTCTATAAACTACTGGCAATTTTTCTCTGTGTTGGAATTCAACACACACTGGAATGGCTGCCATACATGTAGAGATAAAGATTTAAGAAAAAAATGAGTGGTCTCTTAATTTTTTCCACAGCTGTATACAAGTCAGAAACGTTTAGCACATTTCTTCCAATTTTCATCTCTTATTTGCAGCACCAGGTTGGCTTATGCCGTGATTTATTTTTGTATTCTTTTAAGAAGGAAATAGGCGGCGATTAATAGCTTTCATGTGGTTCACAAGTCTAGTTATGCTCCAACCCCCCTTTTTATGTGAGCGTGCATAGAGTCTGAAGAGGAAGCCTGGGTTCACACAGGCAGGTGATAACCAGCTTCGGAGTGCCAACTATCCCTGAATAAGAGTTTCCTTTTTTTGAGCCAGCTAAGTAGAAGCAACTCTGGCTCTTCTACAGGTGCACCATAGAGAGCATCCTGACATCAAAGAACATATACAACAGCGATAAGGTGCTGCGATGACATTCACCTCAGTGTGTGGTCCCTTTTGACTCCCAGCAGGGTGGCCAGCTGACTCATGCTCTGCAGCTTCTGGGCTGTGATGGGGGGGGGCTTGTTGTGTCCAGCCAGTAAGTCTGTCCTGATGTGTTCCAGCTGCATGATGTGGAGAAGGTGCTGGACCTGCAGCACAGAGGTCAGATTCCTCCTCTCTGTCTCCTCCTTTGCTACTTTCTCCTTCCTCACTGCCTTCCTCTGGGCTCTCAACAGCTGCAGAGTCAGGAGGATTCAAGGAGCAGTTCAAAAACATGCAATTGAACTTGTTACAAAAGACCTGAGTTTCAGAGTACAAACTGTTTATACAACATTTTGAACACAGTGTTTAACTGCAGGATATTAGAGTACAGATCTCAAGGGAAAAGACTACTAAAACCAGAGGTGTTTAAAAAGGATGTTGTGGACAACAGCTTTACAGATTGTATAAAAACACCCTGGGATAAATGATTAATTAGTGGTATTGGAATATACAAATAAAATGTTCATAGTTGTGTGCTACAGCAAAGATTAATAATTACTTTGTTTCTAGGACTTGGGTGTACCAGATGTGCAAACTTTAAAGGTCACATTATGCAAAATGCACTTTTGAATGTCTTTTATAAATAAATATGTGTCCCCAGTGAGTAAGGAGACTCACATAGTGCCAGAAATATCAAATATAGCATAATAGGAAACCTTTAAAAAAAAAATATGAATGAAAAATACACCAATTAGTCATCATTCTTTGACTAAGAGTAAAACAAAGCACAGGCTCCAAACTATCCTTAACATGCCATTGAAACTCAACCGTTACTCATAGTAGTCGGATTTCCAAAGACTTACATTCTGAGTCAATTCTTCTAGGGTTTTGTGCAGCTCCTGTGCAAAGGCCAGGTTATGAAGCACCTCCTCGTACTTTTCCGCCGCCGCCTTGAAAATGACAAAAAAAGCAAACAATGCACAAACCCCAGAAAGAAACACAAGATAATACTTGGTTGCCAATCCATAGCCAGGGCTTACCATCTGATCATGGTTAAGTTCCTCGCCCCAGGTCAGCCTCCTCTTGTAGTCTTCAAGTTTCAGCTGTGGGCACACAAGAGACATCACAAAATCCAGGTGCCTGCCACCTAGCCACTGTAAAAACTGAAATCAACTCAGTCTTACCTTCTTTTTCTCCAAGTTGCGCAATTTGTGTTTCAAGCAGATGAGACCATCTTCGATGTAGAGGTCATAGCCGTGGTAGGCAGTGGAGCTCACCATGCCTAGCTGCTGGGTGCTCAGACCCAGGGACGAGCCCACCTTTTGGCCATCAGCCACCACCAGGTCCCCCATTCTTTCCTCTGTGTCCTCAGAGTGCTCAGGTGGTGTGACATTCAGGTTAGAGGAAGGGGACAGCTGCACCATGTTGAGCTTTCAAACTGGAAGGAGAGTTACACATTTAGTAAAACAAAAACATAGAAACAAACATAAAAGGGGGGGCACACTGGTGCTGTGCCATTAAGCTGCCACAGGAGAAAGAGGCTACTGGTACCAAGCAGAGTGTCTCCCAGCCCTCCAGTTCAGACTTGCTCCCACTTTGCCCGTTTCCAAATCTTGTTTAAATACCCACATTCTCCCGTGGGTTTGCAGACGACGTATAAGACTTGTCAGTTTTTTATATATTGATAGATGTGCAGTACTTTGGTCAACTCTGTTGTTTTTAAATGTGCTATAGAAATAAAGTTGGATTAGAGTGTTTCAATAGAAACACTGCATTAACAGAAACCACGTGCTCTTCAGTTGGCCACATTCAGAAAGCGCCAGCTACACACATGCAGGAGCACGCAGTGTTTAACCCCCTCAATTCCCCAAATGTTCCACAACTATAACAGAGGATTATTTACACAGGTGAGTGATTTAGACATTTTATCTGTAATGGAAAAAGCTCAATCTTATTTCATAAAATTGTCTATTTTTCCTAAAGTAAAATCATCTGTAAAATCTACCCGGTTTCTGAATTTAAGAAAATTTGAAGTGGACCCATGTTCTTTTTGTTATTTAAAAGTTTTATCATTGGAACATTTATATTTCTCATGCCCTTTTTGTAAATTATTTTGGTATAATGTGAGGGATTGGTTGTTGCTTAAATCGACTGACATTCTTGCCTTCAAACTATGTCAGAATGTATTTTATATTGATAATTGTCAATCTTCAATAGGCCTACTGATTTGGTTGATATATTAATTATTTTGGATAAATACACTGCTGTAAATGGAGCGGTAGCAAGCTCTCCTTTCCTTGTTTTATTAACAAATTCCAATCGTTTTTTCTGTTTGGAAATTGCCCAAAAAAATCATAATGATATTTTTTAAATGTGTATTATTTTAAATATTCTCCTTAATGCCTATTTTATGCTTCTGTGTCTTCTTTTTATCCCCCTAGCTCTTATTGGTTGTGTTATTTATGTTTGTTGTCTTTAATGTGAATTCATGGTTTTTGTTGCACATATGACGATAACTTGAGGGTATTTGTATCCTCATCAAGCTTTTTGTATTGCACTGCAAGAAATAAATATGTACAATAATAAAAAAAAAAAAGAAGACAAACCTCAATTCAATATCCTCACGTGAATGTGATGACCAGAAAAGAACTACTTTTCGCACGAGTCATACTTCTACTGGAGGTTAGGTTTAGAATTAATTAGCAGAGTCGTAAATAAGAAAGGGGAGCAACTATAGCTTGTTCCGTCACGTGTGTTATCATGGCGCAATCAATGCCCGATGTCTACAGTCCAGTTTAAATCTACACAAATTTCGCTGCACAATCCTTCCCTGTTCACTTTCACTAGCAGTTTAATCACACGTGTCAGCATTTTTTTTTTAAACCACCGCAATCCAAACAGCTGATTTACCTTACATTAAGTGTTCACTCGCTTGGAGGCTCTCACACACCGGATGTTTAACTGTCTAAGGCCCGGTCGTTGTCCGCTCAAACCTTTATATACCCTGACGTTCCACTGACGATCCACCTTGATCACATCCGGTCCTGGCACCTGTCTCGGTCCACCCACACATGATCAGATTTGAGAGAACCTATAGATATAGTGCAAAATAGGAGAGCTTGTAAAACCTGATGTGAGCGCTTGTAGAGTAGGGGAGAGCGGGGTAATGTGAGACACCGGGTATTGTGAGACACCCCCTGTATCTAGGCAACGGAACACATTTGTGGTCATGTGACCATTATGTTTTCAAACCCCTCCCATTCCCCCCTTGCCAGGAGAAGTTGGTGCTGGTGCTGTGGTAAGTATGTTTTTTTTTCACAAAAATGTGTTTTTTGCATGTGAGAGTAAATTTTCTTGCTGTGAACTTAATCAACTGTTGTGTCAAAGCAAATTGATTCAGGTAGAACAACTTATATCATACACGTTGATGAACTTCAAACATATCCAACCATGTGATTGATGCTAGTTGAAGATTAGCCTGAATCCCTAGTGATGTTGTTCCTAGAGGCGGAACTAATTACTGCCGACCTAGTTTCCCGCACGGCACAATTAATCAACGCACCCTGCCAGAACAGCGCTAAAGAAGTAAAACAATAGATGAGCTCTCTAATTAAGTTTGAATATAAAAGCAATGAGCACATAAAGAAGGAAAGAAAACAAAGATAAGGAAGAATCAAGCAAGATATAGTCCCTCTTTAGTAGTAAGCAGCCTACGAGGTATGTGTTGGTTCTAATTCATTTGTATATGGTGAAAAAGTGTGATAATTATATGAGCATATGTTACTGCTACGTTTTTTCTATGATATGTGAAGTGCATAATTTACATGCTATGTGAGTGTATGTAGTGAGTATGCAAAGTTACGTTTTTATGAGTGAACAAATAATTTAAGGTTAAGCTGTGCTGTGACGTGTGTGAAGTGTGTATTATCTTATGTTATGATATACCAACTTTTGTATAGCTGTAAGGACATACTCCTAGTTTCCGCTGGTAGGCAAACTGAAGAGGGTCCAGCGATGAGCTGACCAGGGGCTGAAGTAGTGACAGGACCAGCCTCTCCAGGGACTTCATCAGGTGGGACGTCAGCGCCACCGGTCTGTAGTCGTTGGAGGTGCTGGGCCGCGCCTTCTTCAGTACCGGAACCAGGCAGGATGTCTTCCACAGCACAGGGACCCTCTCCAGAATCAGTCTCAGGTTGAAGATGTGCTGCAGGACTCCACTCAGCTGGGCTGCACATGTTTTCAGGACCCTCGGGCTGACGCCATTTGGACCTGCTGCCTAGCCTGGGCGGAGTCTGCACAGCTCGTTCCTCACCTGCTTTGCTGTGAAGGTCTGTGTGCCGTGTTTGTTGATGGGAGTGGGGGAAGGTGATGGTGGTGATGGTGGGGGAGAGAGAACAGGTAAGGCATTCAGCGGCATTTAACGTTTAGTCTGCCGTTAACTCACGGCAGCGGCCACTGGACAGTATTCACTGTTTGACTGTCAAACAAGCAGCTGATGCATACCCCGATCCCCATGACTGAATGTGTTTCAGTCTGAACTGACGCTGTTTGGCATCACAAAGCTGTTATGAAAGTTTCTCTGGTATAAGATGAGTGATTTTCAAGGTTTCAAGGTTTTATTGGTCATATGCACAGCATATACAACGTATATGTTGGCAATGAAAATCTTATATCCCATGCTCCTCCAACAACTCAACATACATGGTGCAAATAACATAAATAAAATAATGCAAAAAGAGAGAAGAATATTTACAATAACAACAATAAAGATTTAAGGATGTGAAATATATACATACACTGACTGAGGAGAACAAGTATTTGATACACTGCCGATTTAGCAGGTTTTCCCACTTACAAAACATGCAGAGGTCTGTATTTTTTATCATAGGTACACTTCAACTGTGAGAAACGGAATCTAAAACAAAAATCCAGAAAATCACATTGTATGATTTTTAAGTAATTAATTTGCATTTTATTGCATGACATAAGTATTTGATACATCAGAAAAACAGAACTTAATATTTGGTACAGAAACCTTTGTTTGCAATTACAGAGATCAGACGCTTCCTGTAGTTCTTGACCAGGTTTGCACACACTGCAGCAGGGATTTTGGCCCACTCCTCCTTACAGATCTTCTCCAGGTCCTTCAGGTTTCGGGGCTGTCACTGGGCAATACGGACTTTCAGCTCCCTCCAAAGATTTTCTATTGGGTTCAGGTCTTGAGACTGGCTAGGCCACTCCAGGACCTTGAGATGCTTCTTACGGAGCCACTCCTTAGTTGCCCTCGCTGTGTGTTTTGGGTCGTTGTCATGCTGGAAGACCCAGCCACGACCAATCTTCAATGCTCTTACTGAGGGAAGGAGGTTGTTGTCCAAGATCTCGCAATACATGACCCCATCAATCCTCCCCTCAATACGGGGCAGTCGTCCTGTCCCCTTTGCAGAAAAGCATCCCCAAAGAATGATGTTTCCACCTCCATGCTTCACGGTTGGGATGGTGTTCTTGGGGTTGTACTCATCCTTTTTCTTCCTCCAAACACAGCGAGTGGAGTTTAGACCAAAAAGCTCTATTTTTGTCTCATCAGACCACATGACCATCTCCCATTCCTCCTCTGGATCATCCAGATAGTCATTGGAAAACTTCAGACGGGCCAGGACATGCGCTGGCTTGAGCAGGGGGACCTTGCGTGCGCTGCAGGATTTTAATCCATGACGGCGTAGTGTGTTACTAATGGTTTTCTTTGAGACAGTGGTCCCAGCTCTCTTCAAGTCATTGACCAGGTCCTGCCTTGTATTTCTGGGCTGATCCCTCACCTTCCTCATGATCATTGAAGCCCCACGAGGCGAGATCTTGCATGGAGCCCCAGACCGAGGGAGATTGACCGTCATCTTGAACTTCTTCCATTTTCTAATAATTGCACCAACAGTTGGTGCCTTCTCACCAAGCTGCTTGCCTATTGTCCTGTAGCCCATCCCAGCCTTGTGCAAGTCTACAATTTTTTCCCTGATGTCCTTACACAGCTCTCTGGTCTTGGCCATTGTGGAGAGGTTGGAGTTTGTTTGATTGAGTGTGTGGAGAGGTCTCTTTTATACAGGTAACAAGTTCAAACAGGTGCAGTTAATACAAGTAATGAGTGGAGAACAGGAGGGCTTCTTAAAGAAAAACTAATAGGTCTTTGAGAGCCGGAATTCTTACTGGTTGGTAGGTAATCAAATACTTATGTCATGCAATAAAATGCAAATTAATTATTTAAAAATCATACAATGTGATTTTCTGGATTTTTCTTTTAGATTCCGTCACTCACAGTTGAAGTGTACCTTTGATAAAAATGACAGACCTCTCTACATGCTTTGTAAGTGGGAAAACCTGCAAAATCGGCAGTGTATCAAATACTTGTTCTCCCCACTGTGTATATATATATGTATGTGTGTACTATAGACAGATGTGTATGGCATATGTGTATATGCATGTGTCAGGGATTCTTGAGACAAGGGACAAAATGGGTTTTTAATTTCTAAAAATAAAATGTTGATTTTTCCAAAATATATCTATATATTATATTTGTCCCAGGTGCTGGCCTTTTGATGCTGTTGAAATACAATCTCCCAGGTTTAACATTTTAAACATTTTTTTCATGTTTGCTGGACAAGCCTGGGATTTTGCACACCGTAAGACACAAAGAAACATAGAAATATGTATTTTGAATAAACTTATTGCAGTTATTTTGACTACTGGAGGTTATTTTAATCTGTGTTATTCAATCCATGTTTTTAAACTAATACTATTACTTTAAAATATATATATTATCAAGCTGCCAATTATTATAACTGGGGAAATATACATGTTCACATTTATTTTTTAATCTCAAAAACAAACAATGTTAGTCAGCAATACAGAAATTACACATTTATTTAGGAAATGCAGTGCTTTTGTTGAGATAATGTGAGAAAATGTAATAAAATATCTTTTTAAAAACAAAAATGAACAGAAAACTCATCTTATGGAGTTGACCAGCTGTTTACGGTGTTGACGCACATCTTACGGTGTTGACGAATTAGAAGAGAACTGGAGATAACTTGATTTAACATGGCCATTGAACTTCAAAAACTCAACTTTTCAACTGTAACATTTCAGGATAAAAGGCCATTTAATATCAATCGTTATTTTTGCACTCACACCCACTTTAAAAACAGGAACTTGGCAGCAGGCATATCGGATCTCTTGAAAAGTCCATAAACTCATATCTGATCTATTGAACAGTCCATAAACTCATATTGGATCTTTTGAACAGTCCATAAACTCATATCAGATCTCTTGAACAGTCCATAAACTCATCAAATTTACAGATCATGGAGAAAAACACTAAGAATATTCATTAATTCAGCCTTTGGAAATGGAAAATTCTCTGTAAATCTTGAACTCATCTTATATCATGGCATGAATTTAAACACCTGGCAACAACCGATTGAAAAGGTCCTCATCTAGGAAGTCCATGACCTCTGAGGAGAGCTGGTAGATATCCCTTGTGCGGCTTGTGCGGACTGGTAATGATGGGTGAATTTTGACTATGATGTCAGTAGATGGAACATAGCAGACATCCTGGCACCCTTGTTTCCTTTGGAAACGACTACATGGCCCATGAGGGTGGAAAAAATCCACTTGAACATCCCCTTGTTCTTGATCTGTTTTAAGCACTTTAGCCAGCCACCAATTGTAGTCATAAACCACAGCAAGCCAATCCTCTGTGTTGATGTCACTCGGCCCCACTGCTGACATTAAGCCCTCAGGTGCTCTGGTCGGCTCCTCCTCCATTGCCTCCACTAACATGGCAAGAGGACTCTGAACAGCCCGATGCTCATCTGCATGCTGTGGTGTGTGTGGTGTGGTGTGGTGTGCAACTGGATTGTGGTGGTGTGCAACTGGATTAAAACAGCGGCAGATTTGTGGCTCATTACAAAAGCATGAACTATGCCTACAGTAGATGGTATTGCCCCGAGCTACCACTTGATGAACCTTTCTTGTTCCTGAGATGGGTCGTAGGGACTTGGGGAGGACAGCATCATAAGCCAGGAAATCATCAGTGCTGACATAGTGTAGGTGGACTCCACTTAGCCTGCTGGACACAAGCTGATGAAAAGTCATGCCATTGACGATGTCCACTCCTCCAAGAACCATTCTGTCAGCACACCGCTTAACTGTTGCCCCAATACCATCCGGGGCGCCCTTTCCGTGGGATGTAGGGAAGAAGTTCCATGTTACATTGTTGAACCCCAGTCGAGGAGGGATGGTGGAGAGGAGGAGAAAGTTCTTTTTATTTTTGTATTGTTTACTTGGACCATCAGACCAAAAGTGAATTGTGTCAATGTGGGGGAATCTGGTATGAATGTCCTTCAGAACTTCATCCATGTAGGTCCATATTGCTGCTGCGTCTTGGCGCTTGGACTCGGAAATTGTGCAAAAAGCTTGTTTTTCTTGCTTGGTGTAAAACATGCCTGTATGGAGCGTTATCAGTGGGAGATTTTGGCCATAGTGGCAGGATTGTACTTCGGAGCTGTATTTGCATTTCCATGCTTCAGAGAAATCGATATGCACAATCACTGTTCTTTCATTGCAATTTTCAATCATGTTTCGGTACTCTTTGGATTGATTTTGAACAAGATGGACATGGGTGGTTGTTTCGTTTCTTAATTTGTCTTGGTAGAGATCCATCAGCTCCGACAGAGTACCCGTACGTTTCTGTAGTCTGGTATGAAAGTGAACTCCATCCTCTGTTTTCTCTTCGACCCGTTCCCACTGCTTCCAGTCCACTTTTGTTTTCCCTTGCTCTAAAGGCAGACTTGATGATTTGTGAAGGCATCTTGCACAGGTGCGCAATAGACACGATTCACTTGGTGGAGAACAACAGACAAGCTGAAAACTCTCTTTAAGCTTGCTGGTTGACACAGCCTGGAAAGATTTCAAAACATCAAGCATGAGCGTGGCGTTTTCATGGATCTGGCACTGACAAGTGTTTCGATCTGAGGTTTTGGGTGGTGTTATGTAGAAGGGACGTAGTGCACAGAAAGAGGAATAACTCAGGCGAATGCTGGGGTTTTGCTCAGTATATGACTGGTGGAGATTCTGCATTGTGTCTGTCATTACCATCCTTTGACGTTTCACTTTTTTTCTTGTGATGGTGTCTTGCTTGTCTGTCGTGATTCTTGAATTGTTTTCAAAAAATGTGTGAACCACTGAGGAGATTGTCTGGAGGTAACTGGGCTTTCTTTGGATTGGTGTGTTTTCTCTGAGTGTTTTGTAGCTAAGGCCAAATTCACGAACCTGATGCATGAGGCGATACTTTTTGAGGATTTTGCCAGACAATGTGGTGTGTGGATGCCGTGGTATGAGCTTGTCTCTTCTCTGGGTGTGGTGTACATTTTTGTTTAGCGCTTTACTCAAAACATGGTGGAAGAGTAGTGTTTTCCTGATTAAAGGGTTTCTGAGTTTGCTTCCTTGAAGCATAGACTGTGTTTGGGTCCGAGGTGAATCTTCTGTGCTTTGACATGAATCTAACTTCCCGCGTTTCAATCTCTTCCTAAGCTTGTCCTTGTCTTTCTGCACCTTTTCCAGTTTCTTCATTATGTAAGTACCTTAAGAGGAGAAGATAACGTGTATTGTATTATAACTTACTTAACTTATTACATAATGAAGACACACACACACACACACACACACACACACACACACACACACACACACACAGTGTACACACACAGTGTACACACACAGACACAGTGTACACACACACACACACACACACACACACACACACACACACACACACACACACACACACACACACACACACAGACTACATACAGACTGAATTCAGCATTACAACAGAAATGATGATATTCATTAAATGTTAAATGCACAGAAGATATATTATTAAAATAGGAAGTAATACAACTACATGATTAATGTATAAAATTGAATTAAATGGGCAAATGATACATTTAAATCCCATTTGTCAACACCATAAGGTAAGTGGTCAACTCCATAAGACAACATTTCTTACGGAGTTGACGTCTGGTGGAGTCTTACGGAGTTGACGATATCTTCAATTTTTCATCATAACATGTGATTTCTTTGCAGAAGCCATCTTGTTTATCACTAGCTGCTAGTGGCCTCAACAATAACGTTAGATTAAACTTTTATTTCTTGATAAAATCACATAAACCTTGAATTTTATCGACCATGGTGTTGACACTCTATGGTTGTGACATAGCTGGTTTTGTAAAAGAAGATAATTAAGGAAAAATATGAGAAATATTTACTTACCAGAGCAGTGGCCTCATGGCATGTCCACCAAACAGCAAGTGGAAAAGGGGTCCTTAGAGTATGAGTTGGCCAATATAATGGCTGTTTTTTTGCATTTTTAGAAAAATCTTATGGTGTTGACAGAAACTCCGGACGCGATTTCAATCACGTAAAAAGTACATAAATATATATTTTTAATTGTAAATTTCTATATAGTTTGAATAATTACTTAAAATACATGATCACAGTAGCTATTGTGTTTGTTTTATTTTAATTTTAACAATTATTTAAGTATTGTAAAGTCATGGAACTTGCTTTCGGACAAGGGTATTTTGGGGTTCAGGCAGCACACTAGGTGATGTAAAATAAAATATATGTGTAAAAAAGCATTAATTCACATTTTGTGGTATAAATAAGTTCTTGTTTTATTGTTTAATCAAATTATTGGACATTTTTTAAACACATTTTAAGAATTACAATGAGTTTTATCTCTCGGACATGTTTTGTCCCTCATCTCAAGAATCCCTGGTACATGTGTGTATGTATGTATGTATGTATGTATGTATGTATGTATGTATGTATGTATATATATCTATATATATATATATATAAATCTATATATAGATATAGATCTATATATATAGATATATATAGATCTATATATATATATATAGATCTATATATATATATAGATCTATATATATAGATATATATAGATCTATATATATATATAGATCTATATATATAGATATGTATATGTATATATACACATACATACATATATATACATATCTATATCTAGATATAGATATATATATATATATATATAGGGATAAACCCGTATTTTAAGTAGGACTCCTGATATTGTCTTTTAAATGCAGATTTTTTTTTCTTGGAAGTCTTAGGCTCTTCTTCTGTCTCTTCATTGGGCCTTTTCCCCTTCCAAAGAAGCTCGCTAAAGATGTTTGTTTTTTACTTATTTTTGCTATCTTGTCGGTTTAATTTTCGCGGTAACGGCTGGTGACGTATTACTTGACCGAGACTTGTCAAGAGGCACAGACGCATGCGCCATTCCGCCAGAAGTCACTTTTCAAAATAAAATATATTTAGACTGATAATCAATTACACTTTTATTGTGACCTAATGGCCCGCGGCCCGGTACCAGGTCGCGACCCGGTGGTTGGGGACCGCTGGTGTAGAGGTCCTCCATGGATGGCAGCTCTGTCCTGGTGATGTGCTGAGCACTTTTCACCACCCTCTGTAGAGTCTTACTGTTGAGGGCGGTGCAACTGCCATACCAGGTGGTGATGCAGCCAGTCAGGATACTCTTGATGGTGCACCTGTAGAAGTTGCAGAGTATCCTGGAGTCCATGTTGAACTTCCGCAGCCTGCGGAGGAAGAAGAGCCGCTGTTGAGCCGTCTTGGATATGACCCTGGTGTGATGTGTTCTTGTCAGGTCCTCACTGATGTTTACCCCGAGGAACCTGAAGCTGCTGACTCTATCATAGCAACCAAAGCTAATCTGCCTATCTTGACTTCTTGCTACCATATTGTGGCATAAGCCGTTTAAGTAAGTAGTAAGGCATATTTTACGGGCATATTTTTCATTATGATTGTACTTGTGATAGTCTGACATGGCAACCTGTGTAGCCCATGTATTGATTCCATCTGATAGCTGCAATAATACAAAACAGGAGAACGCCTGCCTGATCTTCACAATGATCAATAACAGCGAGCAGCTGGTCATTATAGTAAGGTAAAAATAAACAGCATCACAGTAAGCCTGTTTAGTGTTGCCTGACTTTATAAAGTGTGTGGTCGCTATCTAGTCACTTTGCTCAGCACTACTGCTTGTTACAACTTGTGTTTGCCATACTCGCCACTAACTGACCATACGCTGGGCATATGACTGTGACTGTGAGAGTGAACCGAGCTTGCGCCTCGTCGTTCTGATTGCTCCGCCCCTTCGGTCCAACCCCCCTCCCTCCCCCACATCTACAAGTGAAAATTACTTTAGCGACGCATTCATCGCAAGAAGCTTGGCAACAGTCAAGGCCGCAGATTCGTGGATTTATACTGCTTTATCAATAGAATGGCTTTTACTTGAGTGCAGGGGTGTAGTGCGGTGGCGTAGCTAGACCTATTTTAGGTGGGCTTCAGTGTCTTCAGTGCAATCTTTGTGTCCCACAGAACTTATTGGAGACACAGTCTGGTACTTGCATCTTATATATGTTTCAGTTTGTCAATGGACATATCAAATAAACCATAAACAAATAAATAAAGTCACGTTCACTGCAGCGATCTATTTTAAACACAAAACTATATGAAAACTTGGTGATATACAGTTGCGTTTTCTCCTGGAGGCCCTTTATGCCGTTATTATATTTTTAATAATAAAAAATATATATTCTTGTCTGTGGCGTTAAGGGCATTCAAGAGGTGTAACATTATTTATTTTAATACCAAAACTATATTGAAATAGAGTCTAACTTGATATAACCACAGCAACCAGATAGCTGTAACATTGCTGGGTTATTTGGTGATAACTACTAAAGTAATTTCAGACGTCACGTAGCTTCTCAGGCGAGAGTGGTGGCAACGTGAGTGTCATATGTTACTTCTTTCACACCATAGTTCACGGCATCATACACGACGATCAATGGCTGCTCAGTTAGATCTTATGTTGGCACAAATCACACCCCATACAACTAAAGACAGAGCCACTCAAAAAACACGACATGTGTATGACTCCTTCTGCTACTGCAATTTCTGAAGTGCCGGAGGGTGCGCTCCGGCCCCACACTCAACCCTGTTTAAGTGTATTATATACTGCCCGGCCAAAAAAAAGGTCACACACTCTAACATTCGTTGGACTGCCTTTAGCTTTGATTACGGCATCGCTTCCACAAGCTTCTGCAATGTCCCAACATTTATTTCTGTCTTGCATACATTTTTCGCCTAGATCTTGTATTGATGACGGGAGATTCGGACCACTGCGCAGTCTTCTCCAGCACATCCCAAAGATTCTCAATCGGGTTCAGATCTGGATTCTGGTGGCCAATCCATGTGTGAAAATGATGTCTCATGCTCCCTGAACCACTCTTTCACAATTTGAGCCCGATGGATCCTGGCATTGTCATCTTGCAACATGCCCGTGCCATCAGGGATAAAAATCCATTGATGGAATAACCTGGTCCTTCAGTATATTCAGGTAGTCAGCTGACCTCATTCTTTGGGCATGTTGCTGAACCTAGACCAGAACAACTGCAGCAACCCCAGATCATAGCACTGCCCCCCACATACTTGTGACCTTTTTCTTTGGCCGGGCAGTGTATCAGCAAAGAGACAACACAACAAAATAAACCTGGGGCGGCGCCCTAGCCATACTGGGCATACAGTAGATGTTATCACCTGCACTGGCCCAGTCTGTCTCTCTATTTGACAAAATGGGTTTACTTATACATTTAATAGGTTAACATAGTGAACCTTTAGTCTATTATGTCCTTTTAATTTCAAACATTTTTGATAGTTCACCTGTGATAATTTCTGGTTCAATACATTTAATTTGTATTAGCACTCAGTTTGTTTCTTATTTTGACTGAAAATGTTAGATTGCACATTAAAATCTGACCGCAGATTGGCAACATTGATTTGTGACGTTGCAAATTCTGTGATACAAGCCCCAAGTATTGTGAAGCTTATAAAGTGAGGCAAATAGAAATAATCATCTCATCAATTGGTCATGTGGAAATAGCAACGAAATAGGTGCATTCGTTCAGCTTTTTGCCACACTTTAAAGGCCTGACAATAACCACGCTTTCTCTGAGGTGCAACGTCACAAACAAATGATGGTCCTGTTAGACCACAAAACTATTCAGAGTGCAGATCTTTGTTTTCACAATAAAAGTGTAGTTTCTCAGTTAATTTTATTGGTCTTGAATCTCATAACATCTGATTTTCATTTTCCTCCTCGATGTTCTTCTGGACCCTTGGAGAAGGAGAAAATGGTTATGCAGCGGTGTCTTTCAGGCATGCCCTTACCTAACAGAAATAGCAAGAAACATAACATAACTGAAGAGAAAGTTATTTAGGAGGCATGTTTGTGTCTTTAGGGGCTGTAGATATATTTTTACATTAAGTGTTTTTTAAATTCAGTGGTGTACCACGATCAGATTATCAACGAACAGTTCATCAACATTAAAATATCTGTTTTTATTGAAATAATATTTAACTATTATCAAAACTTAATGTAGAATCATGCTGTTTGGTTGTCTCACTACAATAATCACTTTTACAATGTTTTTTACAGACAAAATGTATAGACAAATGTTAGTAATTCTTTCTCACTATATGTGAAAGAATCTTTGCCTTAAATACTTTCAAAGGCCGAAACTATTTAAATAAAAACACCAGTAAAATATAATTAGAGAACTAGAATTGACTTACCAAAGACACCACATTAATGGACTGTCTGGTTTAATCGCAGAGCTAGCCATGAGTCAAGTCCGATATTTCTATCAAATATCCAAAAGAAAGCAAGACAACAAACACTGCCTTGCTCAAGTTAAGCTAATTTGGCTGAGCCACCTGTACCACAGAGCTGCTAACAGAGAGGAGGGGAAGCTAACTGCCACTCTGTTTCCCTACTGCATAATGTGAAGTGAGTCTCTCACTGAAGTTGTTTCACTACAGGTACTTGTACTTCTGACTTTGGAGCTCAGCGCTCTAAAGACAGTGGAGTCCTTCTGCTTTCTGGGCACCATCATCAGCCAGGACCTGAAGTGGGAGCAGAACATCAGCTCCCTCACCAAAAAAGCCCAGCAGAGGATGTTCTTCCTGAGGCAGCAGAAAAAATTCAACCTGCCAAAGACGATAATGGAGAACTTCTACTCCTCCATCACAGAGTCCATCCCCACCTCCTCCTCCTTCATGGAGTCCACCCAGACCTCCACTATCATGGAGTCCTTCCTCAGCTCCTCCATCATGGTGTCCTTCCTCAGCTCCTCCATCATTTAGTCCTTCCTCAGATCCTCCATCATGGAGTCCATCCTCACCTCCTCCATCATGGAGTCCATCCTCACCTCCTCCATCATGGAGTCCTTCCTCGGCTCCTCCATCATGGAGTCCTTCCTCGGCTCCTCCATCATGGAGTCCATCCTCCCCTCCTGCATCATGGAGTCCATCCTCCCCTCCTGCATCATGGAGTCCTTCCTCTCCTCCTCCATCATGGAGTCCATCCTCACCTCATCCTACATCATGGAGTCCATCCTCACCTCATCCTACATCATGGAGTCCATCCCAACCTCCACCATCATGGAGTCCATCCTCTCCTCCTCCATCATGGAGTCCATCCTCACCTCCATCATGGAGTTCATCCTCCCCTCCTCCATCATGGAGTCCTTCCTCACATCCATTATGGAGTCCATCCTCAGCTCCTGCATCACCATCTCGTGCAGCTACAGCCAAGGACAAGGGCAGGCTGCAGCGTATCATCTGCTCTACCTCCAAGACCTGCACGCCTCCAGGACCCTGAGGGGGGCAGTGAAGATTGTGGCCGACCCCTCCCACACTGGACACAAACTGTTTACCCCGCTCCTCTCTGGCAGGAGGCTGAGCTCAGGACCAACACCTCTCTCCACCTAAACAGTTTCTTCCCCTCTGCTACCGGCCTCTTCAACAAGGTCCGCCACCCCCACTGACACTGACCCTCAGCCACTCTATAGACTCTCTGCATCGTAGTAATGCTCACTATGTAAACAACATCTTGTTTTCGCGGTCTACCAGTCGATGGCGGGCTGAGTTCCAGTCGATCGCGAGAAAATGTTGTTTGTAGGCTATCCTCCTACTGTTGTGTAAAATAGGCCTACATTAAAACTTCCAACTTAAAACATCTTAAATGGGCACAATGAACTGCTGATCGCGTGAAGCAGTGTGTAGATTTGTACAGCTATAGTAAGGTAGATCAGGCATAACCAAAGAAAAAATGTCACACGCTTCTTTCTATCTGCGCGCGTTCTTATCGTGTGAAGTATATCTTGTAGCGATGTTTGTGAAGATGTGGAAGAAGTCTCCGGAGACACCAGCTTGTATATAATAAGGGTTATTACAACAGCATAGTATCAGACACCAACACGGGCAATACGAGGTTCCCAGAGCCAATTGTGGAAGTCCCCCCGGAATGTCTTTGTGCATTTAATTTATAGGAGAAATGTGGGTGTGTGAGCAAATGCGATGTTCTATAAGAATGTGTACCCAAATAAGGTGAGCTATACATTTGTACACCATGTCTTGCATGTACCCAAATAAGGTGAGATGTACGTTGGTCTTTTTCTTACTCGTCAATGGAGGCCTTCTGACATATTCCAGAGGTTTGTTGTACAACATCACTCTCTGCACTCTCTATGACCTCAGAGAGTAAATAACTGTATATGAACTGATTTAACTAACTGTATGTATGAACAGATGTAAAACACCACACGTGTCTGTCGTGTTCTTGCAAAAGGAAAGAAATCTTTCAAGGATGGTGAAATTGTGAAAGAAGCGTTCATGGAAGCCACAGATGCGCTTTTTGCCGATTTTAAAAATCGAAAGGAGATTGTGTCTGCTATTCAGGATGTGCAGCTATCAAAAAACTCTGTTACACAGCGATGCGAGGGAATGGAAGAGGATGTTGAACAGCAATTGAGGAATGATATTGAAACGTGAGTGTTTTTCTCTGCAATTCGATGAATCCACTGATGCTGTGGATGTGGCTCAGCTATGTGTGTTCATTAGAATGGTTTTCGACAATATGAGTGTAAAAGAAGAGCTGCTGACCATTTTGCCTTTGAAAGGGCACACAAGAGGCACAGATATTTTTCAGGTTTTTATGGAATTTGTTAGTAAGAGCAAGTTGCCCCTCTTCAAACTCGTCTCCATTACAACCGATGGGGCTCCAGCAATGATTGGACATACTGCTGGGTTCATTGGATTGTACAAACAGTCTGAATCTTTCCCGGATTTCCTGAATTACCATTTTATAATTCAAAAGCAAGGGTTGTGCGGGAAGATTTTAAATATGAAAGACGTGATGGATGTGGCTAACAAGATTGCCTGTTCTGTTTGGGCCAGGAGTCTGCAGAGGCGATTATTCCATGCGCAACTGGAGGAGACCGGTGCAGAACACACAGATCTGCTGCTGCACACAGACGTAAGGTGGCTCAGCAGAGGTACATTTCTGGAACGGTTTTCTGAATTGTTGCCCGAAATTAAAGAATTTCTGAAACTTTCAAACCATGCTGAATATGCACAGCTAGAAGACAGTCAGTGGCTCTTGGATTTAGCCTTTGAAGTATATCTTGTAGCGATGTTTGTGAAGATGATGAAGAAGTCTCCGGAGACACCAGCTTGTATATAATAAGGTTTATTACACGGGCGATGCGGGGTTCCCAGAGCCAATTGTGGAAGTCCCCCGAACAGTCTTTGTGCATACACTTTATAGGAGAAATGTGGGTGTGTGTGTATGTCAAACTGGATGTTCTATGAGGATGTGTACCCAAATAAGGTGAGCTATACGTTAGTCTTTGTCTTACTCATCCCTGGAGGTCTTCTGACGTAGTCAAGAGGTTTGTTCTACAACCTCCTGTCGTACCACATCACTCTCTGCACTCTCTATGACCTCAGGGAGTAAACAACTGCATATGAACTGATTTACTATACCACCTAGGCCATAACTTTGTATGCCCCACTCGGTGACCTAGGGCATTTTTAACGTATTCCAGATGTTGTTTTTCAGTCTTCTTCCACCCAACCTTCCTCTGACCTCAGGGAGTATCTGCCCTGCTATATCTCCAGATTTAATACACCACATATTCCCCCCTTCGAGACTACACAGAGTCTCGAAACTAAAATAATAAACCATACATGACTACAATTTTGATATAGGTAACAATTCCTCCACTACATGCTTTCTACAGCATAACTTTAACACTAATATAATTTTATGGAGTGTGAGAGCAAAAAACCTGTCCGGCAGCCATCTTCCCAAATTACCCTCAAACAAGCTAGACAGGAAAATTCTCCCACGGCCCCTCTGCCCTAGGTGACCACACAAAGAACTCCAGACCTATCAAAAGGAGGAACTCTAATTATTCTTAACAATATGTGTAGAATGTAACCTAAGCAAATACATATGGAAACCCCAAAAACCAAAATCGAAACGATGTCCAAATTCTGGCTGGTCGACCCATCGCACCTTCCAATGGACCTTTCCCTGCCTAGACCCAATTTCCCTAGGCGTTAAAGAAAAAGAAAACATCTGAGGTCCCAATATATATCAGATAACATCATTCCCCACACATTGATACAGTGACAATATTATGGACGTTTAAGTCTAACTCATACAAATATATGTAAGAAAAAGACACAATAGTGGTTCACACTGCAGCTCCTCTGCAGCAGCGTTGACGACTCTCAGTGTAGGGTCGCTCATATGTCGAATCCGAACACTTTGTCACAACGTCCTTGTTCAGAATCCTTCAGTCCATTTTAATTGTCCAGTTTGAGTGTCTGGATCCCTCCAGTGTAAATTCCCCCCTTGTCCTTATGGAAGGAAAGAAAAACAAAAACCAGTATCTTTGCAGAAAACAACAGATGCAAAGTAAAACATCAAACACTGATTATAATGTCAGATTCACAATATCATATTATTAGAGGTTATGATTTCCATATTCCCCCCTAAACCTAAAATCCCCCAGTATAACTACCACATGACAACACTCTAATAGATATAAATGTCTTCTCCTTCTTCTTGGTATCCATCAACTGCACTTGGTTGAGTTTTCGGAGGATCTCTTGATCCTGTACTTTCTGATCGCTTTCCTTCTTCCTGTGTAGCTCCACCTGATGAGCTATATGGTCCATATAAACACTCTTCGTCATGCTTCCAAGACCAACCACTTCGGCTAGTTTACTCTTCAATGGCTGAGGAAGCCCCTTCAGTATTTTGGCTCGTAAAACTGACTGCTCCATTCGACCTAAATCCGGGTCATTTCCAGTAATGTTTCTCCACTTTTGAATGGCTCTTGACACATAGGCCCTTGGATTTTCTTCTTGCCCCAGTGGTTCAATAAGAACATTGTCAGGGTCTAAATTTGTTGGAAATGTATCTCTCAGTGCTCTCCACACTCGAGCTCTATTTGCCGAAAACAGCTCTGGATCGTTTACAGCAGTTCCCACATATCGGTTAAGTCCATCTCTCTGTAGAATGTCTTCCATAGCTGGAACCCCAAGAAGGTTAGCTAACAATCTCTTGATATCTCCCATGGCGAATTGCGTTCCCACCATTTCCCATGTCCACGGATGTGCTCCATCTTGAAGAGTAGGCAACTTCTCCATTATATCTGACATATCGGTATTCTGCCAAGGCTTGTACTCCAAATTCTGTCCACGAACTATTACAGGAAGCATCTTCTTAAGTGTTCCTTTTCTTGGGCGAAGTGAATATCTTGCATTTGTTCCTCGGGATTGATTTCCTTGCAGCTCTTCCTTCTCCGTCCGCAATTCTTCTATGCGGCATATCAACCTTCTTTTACGTTCTGATGTAGTGGCTAACTCCAAAGCCGCTATACTTTCGTCGATCATTTCTTCCATCTGTTTTATAACCTTCTTTCTGTCTTCCTTCCTTGTAGTACTGGAGATTGTAGGATCAAATCCTACTGACGTCGAGGGGCCCTCACCCCCTGAATATTCATTGTCGTCTCCAATGTCACATTCACTAGATTCATCATCTCTCGAGTCCTCTTCTGTCTCTGTGTTATCTCCTCTCTTTTCCGCTTTAGCCAGCATCCGCCTGACTGCAGGGTCATATCCGCCCATATCCTCTTCTTGATCACTCTGGTCATCATCCTCGGACTTTCTTCTCCTGATCCTCAGTTTCCCCCCTGTTTCCAACCGGGTCGTTTTCTTCTTACTTTTGGCACTTGGATACATTCTTATAGTTGTTTTCGCTCGTCCCGTTTCTATTACTTGGTCATCTTCATCTCGGATGCTGTAACCACCCCTTTGGCTGATCACTGGGAGTTGGGGATAGATTTCCTCAATGGTCGCCTCCTTCTTATGAGGTGGAGGGCTCTTTATTGGTTCCGTATGCGAAAAAGGTGTATTAATTTCCGCCGCCAGTTTTTGTATTTCTTTTGCATTTTTCCGAATTACTTCCGCGCTTCTATCATTCTTAACTGTTGTTACTTTTAACCGTTTCTGTCCCTCATTTTCAAACAACTGAAGAATGCTGAGCTCTATCTGTCTCTTCTCTTTACGTTGCCTCCCTTTCTTGCCCTTCTTTTGGTCAGTTTTGTAGGTAGAAACGAGCACCTGCATTGTTTTGATTACATCGAGGTTAAGCGTCCCTTTCACTGGCCATGGTTGTTCAATATCAGGCCAACGTTTTTGCCATTTCTCAGACATCTTTTCAATACCTTTAATTAAAGGATTATTTTTCTGTACTACATCCCCAGGAGTAATTACATTTGGATTGGTAGTTTTAATGTTCTTTTTCTTCATGTTAACACGTGTTTTACGTTCCCAAATCCTAAGTTAACCCTATTGCTGAAACTTCTCAACTACTTAAAGCTATTGTAATCACTTCTCCCTCTCTTTTTATTTATTTTATTATCAATTTTTCCATAAATCATCCACTCAATTAAACCAATCAATCAATCAATTGATCGATCTGCCAAATCAAGCCGTGAATTAATTAATCAATCAATCATTTAATCAATGACAGAGTCAAGCTCCAAAACCTAACACTCTGATAACTATTTCAAATGCGTGTACTCAGTCTGTTGCCAAGCCTTATTCCAAACCAACTACAGCAGGTATACTCGTGAATGCAAATCCTGCAATTTATTAACCCCAATTCGGTTTAGAAGTGTTTAAATACTCATATAATAAAATATATGAAAGTACACCAAAGGCATATCAGTGATATTAACTATAAATGAACACACTTGAATATAGTCAAAAAGCAGGTATAGAAGAGTTGTGGACAAGAACTGTACTGGCCTAGATTCAGACTGGATTGGTGCTGCACCCTCTGTAGTCAGCAATCCTCAGTCCCTATCGGATCCTGGCCAGGTTTTCACGTCCTCTGCAGCCCCTTCTCTGCGTTTCAGCTCCCCCACATACAGATGATGGGGAGGAAGGAGGAGACCCCCCTTTCTCAACCAAACTCCAACAGAATAAAATAGAAAAGGAAATTGAAGTTGCAGGTCTCCGTTTGACAAAGACAAACTCAATAGATAACCATGCTTGTATATTACTTCAAAAAGTTACTTTATAGTCCTGCATAGGCACATAAGTATCTCAAACGCTCTCTCTACTTTTCTTCAAAATCATAAACGTCTTTTCTGGGGGCTCATACACTTTAACCAATTTAAAAATGTTCCCTTAACAGAGACTCATCATTTGTAGCAGATTCGAAAATGTTCCCCAGAAAGCTCATCAGTTTTAGCCAAATAGAAGTCCTCTGAGATAAAGTTCATATATATATTTACATATATTTTTTACTGTTTCCAAATGTCCTCTTCTTGGAGGCTCATATATTTTACTAGTACGAAGTCAAATCATCTTCTTCAAAGAGGCTCATATGTTTTAACAGTACACAGAATCCTTTTTCCTGGATTTTACTGAATCTCTTTGTCTTTCTCCCTCAAATGTTGGGCTATTTTTAGCCCTTCACACACACAGCTGCAGCAGAGGCCAGCTCCGTCCAGCACCCCATAAATTCAGCATTCTTCCAAACACACAGTAGGCATTCAATCCTAACTTTCACCCAGCGTGCTCATTCATACATTTCCCTATAGCATGCTTTTCCTTACCGCTCCTATTATCCCTTTATTTCTAAATTTCTGCTACCTTAATAGGTGTAAAATACTCAAATGACTAATCCCAACATTTGTTCGTCAACAAATGCCAAATAGAAACCAATGAATTTCTTATTCTACACCCAGTTCCCAGAACAGACCCAAAAAATCAACCTAGTAACTTTTCAGGATTTTTAGGCCCATCTAACATCGCCTCTTCTGAGGGCTTTATCGAAATCCGCGGCTATTTTTCCTTTTATTTCCTTTATCCTTATTCCTTTCTATATTTTTACCGTTGACCAATTGCCCTGGGCCAGTGGTTAATTTGAGCCGGATCCTGCCGGAACAGGATCCGGCACCTCTTCATTTTGGCCACCCTGTGTTCCGGCACCTATTTGGGCAGATCCGGTACCTCTCACAAAAAATAAAAATAAAAAAATGGTTAAAATGAAATAAAATATACAGATATTAATTTACAGAAAAAAATCCCAAGAATTTCATGTCGTTTATTAAGATTAAGATTTGAAAGAGTCGGAGATCTGTGTTGACGCACTGAAAAGCTGGACCAACGGACAAACGCGTTCACTTTTGAAATTCGCCACATGAGGAGCACTTCGCAGAGAGGAAGAAACTAATTAAATGCAAGCATGTCAAAAAGACAGTTAAATTTACTGTCTTTCTTCAAAAAGAAGGAAGAGGTAATAGACACTTCAAAACGAGTCAGAAAAGCCTCCACAAGCAGCGACGAGGGCAGCTGCAGCGGTCATGTTGATGGTCAAAACCAGGAGGAGGTTAGCGCTGCAACAGCTAGCCAGCTAGCTAACCGACAGCTAGCCAAGCCCGGGCAGGAGGCTGGCACCGTGTCAGCAGCGGGTCAGGTTCACCGCCAGCCGGAGCAGGAGCCAGCTACCGTCGGCCAGGTGGACCACCAACAGCAACCGGTGGGTACCCTGGCATCAACTAGCCCGGTACAACAGCTGGAGCAGGCAAGTGGAACCGCGACATCAGGCTTACAGCAGGAAGAGTCAGTAGGAGAGGAGAGCGTAGAGGAGTGTGGGACGTCCAGCGACAGGTCAGGGATGGGATGCACAACTGCTTGGACAGAAGCTCAGCTAAAACAAAGTGAAGCAGACTTACTATCCCTGGCTTTTTAGGGGAAAATCAGGTTTGGGTTGCACAACGTGTAAGGCGGTGGGGACTTTGGGGGCAGAGAAGACGTCGGGGATGAAACTGGCAAAAGAGTGGGTTTTATGCACAGTAACCTCATCTGCTTCAGATATTATAAAACAGCAACGCGCACTTAGAAAAAAGGTATTTGAACATGCCCGTACCAAGGCTCACCTAGCAGCAGCAAACATTCTCGAAAAGGCAAAAGTGGACACTTTAGGACAATCTATAATTAATAGTCAGTCTGAACAGATGGCCACTACAGCTCGCGTATTTCGCACGGCGTACAAGGAGGCTAAACGCCACCGTCCCGCATATGGCTTCGAACAGGAGATTGATTGCCAAGAATTAAATGGACTCGATATGGGGAGAATTTTACATTCCAATGTTGCATGTGGAAACATACAGAAACATATTTCTGAAGAAATGAAAAGAAAACTGTTTGAAAAAATAGTACAGTGCACTCCCAAAATCAGTGTAATACTGGATGAGTCAACCAGTTTAAGCAAAAAGAGCTGCTTGATAATATACATTAGGGCTCAGTTGCCCGATATGGACAAGCCTACAAACATTTTTACTGAACTCGTAGAGCTAGATGATCTAACTGCTCAAGGTATTGTCCACAAACTGTTGTCTGCTCTGGAGCGCCTCCATTTGACACAGGATTTTCTCTCTAAGACCCTCATTGGAGTAACTTGTGATGGTGCTTCGGTTATGTTAGGGCGTAAAAGCGGAGTGGCGAGTCGGCTCCAGGCCATGTTTCCCAACATTACTGTGTGACACTGCTCAGCCCACAGGCTTGAGCTTGCAGTCGCAGACGTAGTGAAAGAGATGGGTGCTATAAATCACTTTAAAATATTGATGGACAAGATATATGCACTGTATAGCACATCTAACAAAAATCGAATGGAGCTGAGAGAGTCAGCTGAGAGCTTGGATGTTCAGCTATGCAAAATAGGTCGTATTTTAGACACTAGATGGGTGGCATCAAGTTTTAGAACCGTTGAAGCAGTGTGGAAGAACTACCCAGCACTTTACAAGCATTTCAAAACTGCATCAGAAGATCCCTCCCGTAACAGTGTCACAAAGCAAACATACAGTGGGCTTGCTATGCGCTTATCTTCGCATGCGTTTGTGAACAATTTAGGCATAATGTGCGATGCATTGCAAGAATTATCTGAGCTCTCAGTCGAGCTTCAAAAACGAGACATTACCATCATTTCAGCACACAAGTCAATTTGTCGGGAAATCAGGGTACTTGAGGCCATGTCGGATCGGCCAGGTCGCTACACTGAACTGAGCCAAAGGGGAATTGAGGAAAACTCTTTCCATGGCATCACGCTGAATGGAGGAACATCAAGCGACAGATCACTCGACCCCAAGCAGTTTTTTCTAACTGTGGCCAAGAACTTGGAGGACCGTATGTTATCTCAAGGAGGCCGGATGCCAGATAAAACTGGATATAACAAGTTCATTGAGGAGTTGAAGGTGCTTTACGCACAATACTGGCCCGAGGACGCAGGTGCGCTGTATGGAGAGACTGAGGTCGAGTCACTGTGTCAGCGCTTCAACATTGCCAACCCGCGCGCAGTCATACAGGCCTACAGAAGGTACAGAGACTCAGATGGCAAAGACCCCCCCGATGAGCTGATGGAGTTACTTGTTGCTGTCAACAGCATTCCAATTGCAAGTGCTGAATGTGAGCGCGGATTTTCACAAATGAACTTGATTTGCACTCCCAACCGTAGCTCTTTGCTCACATCCACCATGTCATCTTTACTCTTCCTAAATCTTGTTGGACCCCCCCTGGCTAAATTCAATCCAGTCCCGTACGTGAGGTCCTGGGTGGCCAAAGGACACAGAACTGCCACAGACACACGCAGTAAAAGTAGAAAAAAAGAGATGGAGGACAATCCGGACATGCTCGTGATGTGGGGTGTTTTAAACAACTAAATACGGTGAGCAAACATACTGTCTATTAATAGGCCGCCGTGCCAATCTTTGAATAATAAATATTTTTTTTACACGTTAAACCTGTTGAGAAATTGATTGCTGGCTGTATACTGAAGTCCCACCTGTGGTGATGTGTTGTTGTTGTGCGTTGTGCGTACTTTCCTAAAATAATTGTAAATTATCGTCATAACATTTATACCATGGATACTATTTGAAATCGAGGCTTGTATGTCCCACAGCATTGCAAGTGGACATTTTCATGTTGTTTTCAGCACCTTTTATGTATACGTTCCGGGACCTGTACGCGTCTCGTCATCCCTGAGCTGTCATGTACTTTGCGTTCCGGCACCTTATGATTTACAAATTAAGCACTGCCCTGGGCCCAGGGTTATTTACCTTACCTTCCAAATCTGACTATCTTTCAAAGTCAATTTTCACGCAGTGTCTACTTTACAAATGTCTTACCGTTAAGAAGCTCGGAGCCCGTCTTCGTTAATCTTGCACCGTTATGTAGCTCCCTTTCTCGTTACTAATTAGGCTTATTCTACCCTTTTGCTTTTAACTTCACATCCTTTATTTATACCTATATTCCTTCCTATTCCTGTTTCCCTATTTCTTTTACTTCAATACACTCCCCCCTATTGCGTCGTGCACTACGCAATAAATCCCCAATTTAGACCCGGAGTCTCACTCCAACATCAACACAAACATGGCATATCCCCACACATCAGTTCGCCCGGTGCAAGCCAGAGCAACACCTCACATCCAACCCCACAAATGCTCACCGGACTGTGATGCCTAGGCAGGAGATGTGTTGTAGAGTCGCCTGAAGATCGCAAGACGGCCAAGTTCGTGACGCCAAGTCTGAAGTATATCTTGTAGCGATGTTTGTGAAGATGATGAAGAAGCCCCCGGAGACACCAGCTTGTATATAATAAGGTTTATTACAACAGCATAGTATCAGACACCAACACGGGCGATGCGGGGTTCCCAGAGCCAATTGTGAAAGTCCCCCGAACAGTCTTTGTGCATACACTTTATAGGAGAAATGTGGGTGTGTGTGTGTGTGTCAAACTGGATGTTCTATGAGGATGTGTACCCAAATAAGGTGAGATATACGTTCGTACACCATGTCTTGCGCGTACCCAAATAAGGTGAGCTATACGTTAGTCTCTCTCGGCCGGAGACCAGACAGCTGATCGGAATCAGGTAATCAGGCAGTTAATATAAAGCATGTTGGTAACCTGGTTCTGGTCTGTCTTGCAGTAGGCTGGGTCCTGGGAAGACGACACACCCCGTCCTGGCCTTGCCCATCCTGGAAGTACCGCGGAGCTTTCTTTTCTTTTTTTTGTTTGCACGTTTCGGACGAAATAAACGCTGTTGTTTTTGCCCAACCCCGAACGCTTCCGTCTCTTGCCTTTTACCTGAGCCATCCTGCTCACAGTGGCGCCTGAACAGGGAACTGAACCCTGGACCCTCAGATGACGGAAGGAGAAAGCCTGCTGGGCCAGGCCCTCCAGCGTCTCGCCCTCATGCAGGAGAGCACCACTGCCCTGCAACGTCAGCAGAGCGAGGCTCTCCTCGAAATCGCCTCTAGCCAGCGGGAGGACCGTGCTCTCTCGCTGCAGCGTCCGGCCGCCCGGGAGGCCGAGCCGGTGACCAACCCCGCCCGGCCGCCGCAGATTGCCCTCCAGAAGATGTCAGCCGAAGACGACCCAGAGGCTTATCTGGACATATTTGAGGGCACTGCGGCGGCGTGCGGGTGGCCGGAGGAGGAGTGGGCTGTGCGGCTTCTTCCCCTGCTGGCCGGGGGAGCGCAGCTAGCCGCCCACAGCCTGCCAGCGTCCGATCGACATGAGTACAAGCAGCTGCGGAGGGCCATCCTGGACCGGCTCGGCAGCACGCCAGAGGGACACCGCCGCCGGTTCAGGGCCCTTCCCTTCGAGGACGCTGGCCGCCCCTTCTCCTACGCGAAGCAGCTCCTCGATGCGGCGAGGCGCTGGCTTCAGCCGGGGATGCGCTCCGCCGAGGACGTCATGGAGCAGGTGGCACTGGAGCAGTTTGTCGCCGGGCTGCCATCGTCAACGGCGAATTGGGTCCAGTGTCACCGCCCTGCCAGCCTGGAGGCAGCCGTCGTCCTCGCGGAGGACCACCTTTCGCTTCCCCGGCGGAGCATGAAGGAGGAGCCCCGACAACCTTTCGTCCCCGCGGGCCGACCCGTTCCAGCCCCGAGGAGGAGGTTCCCGACAGCAGCCGCTGCACCGCCTTCCCCTCAACCCACGACCCGGCCCCTTCCCACCCAAGCCCTACCTCATCTCTCTCTCTCTCTCTCTCCCCAGGATCCAGCCTCCGCCTCTGGTCGTCCGGCACCACGGGGGGCTCCTCAGGCGCTAGGGCAGGAGTGCTGGCGGTGCGGGCAGCCCGGCCACTTCAGGTGGGAGTGTCCCATGATGGAGGTCGGTGGGTGCCGGGGAGGCCCCTCTGCCCCCGCCAGTGTTCCCAGTTATCCCCTCGAACAGTCTAGGGACGGGACCCTTCAGCACGCTTTCGATCAGGTGGTGAGTATTGATGGCTCCCAGCTACACCCAAACACAGCACTCACACACCCACACTTTGTTGTTATTAGGGACAGGCTGTATCGTGTGAGCCGTGACACACAGACAGGAGAGATCAATACCCAGTTGTTGGTACCACAAAGCCGTCGGGAAATGATTTTCCAGGCGGCTCATCACAACCCCATGTCAGGTCACCTAGGGTACGATAAGACACTACACCGGATCATGGCCCGATTTTATTGGCCGGGCATTCGCGCGGATGTGAAGCGGTGGTGTGCATCCTGCAGCGAATGTCAGCTGGTTAATCCGCCGGCCACCCCAAAAGCGCCTCTGCGCCCACTCCCATTAATTGAGGTGCCTTTTGAGAGAGTTGGTATGGACCTCATCGGGCCATTAGACCGGAGTGCACGGGGATATCGCTTTGTACTCGTCCTAGTGGATTATGCAACACGATATCCCGAGGCAGTGCCGTTGCGCAATATCTCTGCAAAGAGCGTTGCACAGGCACTGTTTCATATAATCTCCCGAGTCGGGATCCCGAAAGAGATCCTGACTGACCAGGGCACGTCATTTATGTCACGCACACTACGCGAGCTGTATGAACTGTTGGGCGGCCGCTCGATCCGGACTAGCGTTTACCATCCACAGACCGATGGCCTGGTGGAGCGGTTTAACAAAACGCTAAAGAACATGGTTCGTAAGTTCGTTCACGAGGATAGCCGTAATTGTGATAAATGGCTAGACCCTCTGTTGTTTGCAGTGCGGGAGGTGCCTCAGTCCTCCACGGGATTTTCTCCCTTTGAACTGCTGTTTGGCAGGAAGCCACGGGGGGGTTTTGGACCTATTTAATGAAAACTGGGAGGAGGGTCCGAGCACAAGTAAAAACGAAATTCAGTACGTTATGGACCTGCGAGCAAAACTCCATTCACTGGGGCAGTTATCACAGGAGAATTTGCTGCAGGCTCAGGAACGTCAGCAGCGCCTGTACAACAGAGGGTCGAAACTGAGACAATTTTCACCGGGAGATAAAGTACTTGTGTTACTCCCGACTTCTAGCTCCAAATCACTCGCCAAGTGGCAAGGGCCCTTCGTGGTCACACGACGAGTGGGGGACGTAGATTATGAGCTGGTGCGTTCTGACAGGGGGGGAGCAACACAGATCTACCACGTAAACCTCCTTAAAACATGGAGGGAAGTGGCGTCTGCTTCTCTGGCCACCACGGTGATAGAGAGATGAGTTGGGACCGGAGGTCATTATTAACACAGAATTAGCCCCGGTCTGTTGCGGCGACCATCTCTCACCCGGTCAGATGGCAGACGTTGCCGCGTTGCAAGGGCGGTTTGCCGATGTGTTCTCCCCGCTGCCAGGGCGCACCTCTCTCATAAACCACCGCATAAAAACGCCCCCGGGCGTGGCCATTCGTTCACGGCCCTATCGGCTGCCTGAACACAAGAGGAAAATTGTTCAGGCGGAGCTTCAGGCTATGCTAGAGATAGGAGTAATAGAAGAGTCCACCAGTGACTGGTGTTACCCTGTCGTGCTGGTACATAAGCCTGACGGGTCAATCCGGTTCTGTGTGGACTACCGCAGGGTTAACGAGGTGTCCAAATTTGATGCTTATCCAATGCCCCGGGTCGACGAACTCCTGGATCGGCTAGGCACTGCTCGTTTTTATACGACACTGGATTTAACCAAGGGTTACTGGCAGATTCCCCTTTCTCCAGAGTCGAAGGAAAAAACGGCCTTCTCCACTCCGTACGGTTTGTACCAATTTGTCACACTTCCTTTCGGGTTGTTCGGGGCTCCAGCCACCTTCCAACGGCTCATGGACCGAGTGCTGCGTCCCCACTCTGCATATGCTGCTGCTTACTTGGATGATGTCATCATCCACAGTGAGACATGGGAGCAGCATATGCAGCAGGTGGGGGCAGTGCTTGAGTCCCTGAGGCAGGCGGGGCTCACGGCCAACCCAAAGAAGTGTGCGGTTGGGCGGAGGGAGGTACGGTATCTGGGGTACCACTTGGGCGGCGGGCAGGTGCGGCCACAGATAGAGAAAACTGCCGCCATTTCTGCCTGTCCGGTGCCCAAGACGAAAAAAGAGGTCAGGAGGTTCGTGGGGCTGGCCGGTTACTACAGGCGGTTCATCCCCACCTTTTCGGAGCTGACCAGCCCTCTGACCGACCTGACCCGAAAGGGTGCTTCAGATCCGGTCCAGTGGACGGAGCAATGTCAGCTGGCGTTTGAGAGGGTTAAGAAAGCCCTCTGTGGAAAGCCGCTTCTGTTCACCCCTAACTTCTCTCTACCTTTTGTTTTGCAGACCGACGCCTCGAACAGTGGGGTGGGGGCCGTTTTGTCCCAGCAGGTAGAGGGGGTCGACCGCCCCGTACTGTACATTAGCCATAAGCTGGCTCAGAGGGAGGTGAACTACAGTACGGGGGAAAAGGAGTGCCTCGCCATACGGTGGGCGGTCGGTGCCCTGCGTTACTACCTCCTGGGGCGCCCTTTCACCCTCTATTCGGACCATGCCCCGCTCCAGTGGCTCCACCGCATGAAGGATGCCAACGCCTGGATCACTCGTTGGTATCTGGCGTTACAGCCGTTTAACTTCAAGGTGATCCACAGGCCGGGTAACCGGATGGTCGTGGCTGATTTCCTCTCCCGCTCGGCGGAGGGGGGGGAGTCAGCTGTCGGCGGCGGGATCCCGGCCTGAGTCGGGCGGTGGGGGTATGTGGCAGCCGGGTGTGGTTAGAGCGCCGGCTGCTGGGGTGAGGGGAGTGGCTCGGCCGGAGACCAGACAGCTGATCGGAATCAGGTAATCAGGCAGTTAATATAAAGCATGTTGGTAACCTGGTTCTGGTCTGTCTTGCAGTAGGCTGGGTCCTGGGAAGACGACACACCCCGTCCTGGCCTTGCCCATCCTGGAAGTACTTCGGAGCTTTCTTTTTGTTTGCACGTTTCGGACCAAATAAACGCTGTTGTTTTTGCCCAACCCCGAACGCTTCCGTCTCTTGCCTTTTACCTGAGCCATCCTGCTCACAATGACATTGAGCTCAAATTAAGAGCTACACCTGACACAAATGTCCAATTCTGGAATCTAAGTTACCTTTACACGGAAACGATCTGAAACAAAAACGCAAAAGTGGCGTTTCGTTTTCACTTTTAAATCTGCATTTAGACGAGCGTTTTAGGGTGAAAATCTGCGTGCATACGGAAACGCAAAAGTGTTTGACGTTTCATATTTATCGATGCAGTAAACACGCCAGATGGCTAGGTGGCAACACTACGACGCATGCTACCAAGACCAAAGTCTTTCTACTTCTCTTCTACCTGTTCACTCCAAGCGCGCGAAAAGTAGGCAAACAGTAAACAAAATGGCGAAGAAGAAGTCAGACAATTTTGTGTGAACTGACGAAGAGGTTGAGCTTTTGCTAAATGTTACATTACAGTATAAAACCACCAAAGCTCAAGAAAACGTGGACTGGGAGTCTTGTCAGTCCAAGTATAATGACATATGGACCGAGTTCATAGAACAATATCCAGCACCAGCAGCCGATTCTAACCAGTATCCACACCAGCCTGGACAGATCTGTAAGGGACAGATAACGTCCAAATTAAAAGCCGTCCGTATCAAATATAGACAGGCTGTAGACAGTCAACGGAGAAGTGGCCACGGACGAGTTATATATTTATTTTTTGACCTGTGCAACGAAATATGGGGTGCCTCACCAGCCACCACAACCATAGAGGCTGGTATTGAGACCGCAGAAGTGAACGACAGCGGGGACGACAGAGGTCGAGAGTCCACTTCCGACTCGAGTAGTGTGACAATCGAAAGCGGCACAGAAGAACCCCAGGTTGAGAGACCAGTCCATAATCGGAGAGATCTACTCCAGGTATGTTTTTGTTCATGAAGCTAACGGTTAGCCCCATACAGCTTAGTCTAACATCGATGTATTATTGTCAATAGAAGGGTTTTTAGCAGACAAACACACACACACACACACACACACACACACACACACACACACACACACACACACACACACACACACACACACACACACACACACACACACAGAAATATCTATATAAAATGTAATTCTCTGAACGCATATGCAACAAATGATATTTGCTTACTGTAGTTATGCCCATTATTTGATTTAAGGAATACAAATGCTGAGTAATGTGAAATGCTGTATTCACAAAAGGAAATGGTGAGGAAGTGATAAGTAAGATATGTGGGCATATGTAAGTACACCAGAGTGTATTAAATAGTTCATGGTTAGAAGTGTCTTTCAGAGTTTTTTGGGGCCAGACTCTACTATACCTACAGGGCAGGGAGAAGTGGAGTACCACAGATATCAACTAATGAATGGTAATATTTCCCTCCGTTATTTTAAAGGCAAGACTTGACGGACATAGACATGCAAGGCTCCAAAAAAGGGTTCGGAAGGATGCTACACAGACCGACCTTGACTTAAAGATGAAGATCGTTGACATAATGGAGAAGGCTGAGAAGAATAACTGTGACAGGCTGGACACAATTGTTGAAGCCCAAAACAGAATAAGCCACAGTTTTGAGGTACTTGTGAGACACTGGACATCTCTGCCACAGGCAAACCACGCCCTTCCAGCACCTGCCCACTTCAACACAGAACCACACATAGGCCCTCCACATTCATTCACAACACAGCCCATGACCTTCACACATCCTGCACATCCATATACAGCACAGCCCATGGCTTCTACATACCCACACTCAGCACCACCTATGGC
This sequence comes from Eleginops maclovinus, assembly GCF_036324505.1. Lineage (NCBI taxonomy): Eukaryota > Metazoa > Chordata > Actinopteri > Perciformes > Eleginopidae > Eleginops > Eleginops maclovinus. The sequence goes on from NC_086365.1 coordinate 296,459, forward strand.
CTCCTCTCACTATACACCACCACCCATGGCCTCCTCTCACTATACACCACCACCCATGGCCTCCTCTCACTATACACCACCACCCATGGCCTGCTCTGACTATACACCACCACCCATGGCCTCCTCTCACTATACACCACCACCCATGGCCTCTGCACACACATCACAGCCCTTGAGCCATGCACCTACATTGTCTTACAGACGAATGCTGAATGAGTCTTCCGATGAGGAACACATTGAACTTGAGTCATTGTAGGCCAAGATTCAGTTTCCTAGGTTTATTTACCTTAAGTTACACTGTTTTCTGTTAAGAGTACTTTATTTCACTGTTTCTCAACCGCTTGACGGGGGCACACTAATGGGCCACAAGTTCTCAGTTTCGGAGTGCATTAAAAGATTTTATGTTGACATGATAGAAAATGTTTCAATTGAAAGACCAACAGACCATAAAAATAATTTCATATTTTGGCCACATCATTTGCATGGTCCCAGATTAGCTCTGGGGTAGAACAAAATGGAAAACATATCTGCATAAGTCAATGTTCATTGTATTTGTGTGGTTTTATTGTTTGTTTGTTTATTATAATAAAACCAAGTAAAAAACAAAATGTTGTTTTTTTTTGCATAATTGAAACATCACTGTAAAAACATGTGGAGTCTACTCCATCTAACTTCAGGAGGAGCTTTATATCCTCATGAACTGGTAGCTGTCTGTCTAACGCAACACAGGCTGATAACTAAACAAAACATTTCACTTGTTCACTGACATTTACTGATTTTCTTAAAGGCTATGGAAGAAATGTGTTACTTACAGTGGGGCAAAAAAGTATTTAGTCAGCCACCAATTGTGCAAGTTCTCCCATTGAAAAAGATGAGAGAGACCTGTAATTGTTATCATAGGTATACCTCAACTATGAGAGACAGAATGAGAAAAAAAATCCAGAAAATCACATTGTAGGATTTTTAAAGAATTTATTTTCAAATGATTGTGGAAAATAAGTATTTGGTCAATAACAAATGTTCATCTCAATACTTTGTTATATACCCTTTGTTGGCAATGACAGAGGTCAAAGGTTTTCTGTAAGTCTTCACAAGGTTTTCACACACTGTTGCTGGTATTTTGGCCCATTCCTCCATGCAGATCTCCTCTAAAGCAGTGATGTTTTGGGGCTGTCGCTGGGCAACACGGACTTTCAACTCCCTCCAAAGATTTTCTATGGGGTTGAGATCTGGAGACTGGCTAGGCCACTCCAGGACCTTGAAATGCTTCTTACGAAGCCACTCCTTCGTTGCCCTGGCGGTGTGTTTGGGATCATTGTCATGCTGAAAGACCCAGCCACGCTTCATCTTCAGTGCCCTTGCTGATGGAAGGAGGTTTTCACTCAAAATCTCACGATACATGGCCCCATTCATTCTTTCCTTTACACGGATCAGTCGTCCTGGTCCCTTTGCAGAAAAACAGCCCCAAAGCATGATGTTTCCACCCCCATGCTTCACAGTAGGTATGGTGTTCTTTGGAAGCAACTCTGCATTCTTTCTCCTCCAAACACGACGAGTTGAGTTTTTACCAAAAAGTTCTATTTTGGTTTCATCTGACCATATGACATTCTCCCAATCCTCTTCTGGATCATCCAAATGCCCTCTAGCAAACTTCAGACGGGCCTGGACATGTACTGGCTTAAGCAGGGGGACACGTCTGGAACTGCAGGATTTAAGTCCCTGGCGGCGTAGTGTGTTACTGATGGTAGCCTCTGTTACTTTGGTCCCAGCTCTCTGCAGGTCATTCACTAGGTCCCCCCGTGTGGTTCTGGGATTTTTGCTCACCGTTCTTGTGATCATTTTGACCCCACGGGGTGAGATCTTGCGTGGAGCCCCAGATCGAGGGAGATTAGCAGTGGTCTTGTATGTCTTCCATTTTCTAATAATTGCTCCCAGAGTTGATTTCTTCACACCAAGCTGCTTACCTATTGCAGATTCAGTTTTCCCAGCCTGGTGCAGGTCTACAATTTTGTCTCTGGTCTCCTTTGACAGTCTTTGGTCTTGGCCATAGTGGAGTTTGGAGTATGACTGTTTGAGGTTGTGGACAGGTGTCTTTTATACTGATAACGAGTTCAAAAAGGTGCCATTAATACAGGTAACGAGTGGAGGACAGAGGAGCCTCTTAAAGAAGAAGTTACAGGTCTGTGAGAGCCAGAAATCTTGCTTGTTTGTAGGTGACCAAATACTTATTTTACCGAGGAATTTACCAATTAATTCATTAAAAATCCTACAATGTGATTTCCTGGATTGTTTCCCCCATTCTGTCTCTCATAGTTGAAGTGTACCTATGATGAAAATTACAGGCATCTCTCATCTTTTTAAATGGGAGAACTTGCACAATTGGTGGCTGACTAAATACTTTTTTGCCCCACTGTATACTATATAGTTTATAGTATATAGTTGAACCACACTTTCAGGGTTCTAAGTCCCCCAACCTTTTTTGCGCTACGGACCGGTTTCATCTAAGACTATATTTTCACGGACAATGAAAGTAGGCCCCAAGTTCGGTCTACATTTCATGAACTCCGCTGCTAATATCACCATCAAAATATCTTATTGAAACGAGTACTGGTGTCGGGCAGACAAACATAAGCCAACAAACACACGGAGCTCAGCAGAGAGAACACATTTCTCCACACAGACACACATATCACGTGAATGAGACAAGCGTCTTGACCTACGGTATTGACGTGTTGATGTGTCAAGAGACACACACGGATGTATCCGGTCATTTTTCAAAAATAAAACATCTTTCAGACTGATAATATAATACAAATATTTTTTTATTCAATCTTTCTATGCGGCCCGGTACGAAATGTCCCTTGGACCGGTATCAAGCCGCGGTACTGGGCCATGGCTGTTCTAAGAGACATGTTGATGTCGTGATGGGTTGACAGAATGTCGAGAATTCCTTCATATGTATAACCTTTGTTAAAATATTCCCTAAAGGGAGGGGAGCTAGTGAGCAGGCTATGGAGTAGACGTTTGTCGGAACTCTCCAGAACCTTTTTCTCCAAAAACGTAAAAATAGCACAAGTTGGACCAAATTATCGCTCTTTATTATTTATTTATACTTAGTTACACGTTTCTAAAAATGTATGTGAGAAGACATGGCTGGTAAAGCGCAAAAAAAACGTAACACCGCTTCGTCTGCATCGAGGCCTATGGCCGCCGACACATCCCCGAGCGGCAGTGATAACCCGACCCCCGCCGACATGACCTCAGTGCTGGCGACCAAGACCTTCAGGCGGGAGTTACTCTCGTCGCTACGTGAAGACATTGGACACATTATCAAGCTGGAGATCAGAGAGGTGCTTGAGAGGGAGATGGCGGGGCTTCGGGGAGACATAAACACGGTAAAAAACGAACTACAATCCTACCAGAGTTCAGTTGCTAAAGAGTTAACCTCGCTTAAGAACACTACGACGGAAATGGAGAAGAGCCTGTCCACGTGCACAGATGATATCACCACGTTACAGCGCAAGGTTAAACATCTCCAGGCG